>NW_021167275.1:0-196982 GCF_003724135.2 Verticillium nonalfalfae
CCACCCCCCAGTCGGCCGCCTGTCTTCCATTTGATTGCGAGAACGTCAGTTGGTCAAGGGTACTATTAAGGGGGCACTGGCTCCCCGCTGGTCTGTGTTTCCGCGCCCCGGGTCTAGTCGGCGTCTGTGTCTGTGGTTTTGTGCGTCTCTGGCTCCGTGGCCCCTCCATCTGAAAGCACCGGCCGCCTGTCGTCCCGTCTCAGCTCTTCTTACTTCTCACTCCTTCTCTACCCTCTCACTCTCTCTCTCTCTTTCTCTCTCTCTTTCCTCTCTCACAACACCGCCTCGGCCGCAGAATATAGACCGGAGCTCGTCCCAGCACCGGCCGACGAGGAAAAGACCATCCGCGGTGCCCAACCTCCAGACTCGACCTGCAGCGACCCCTTCCCCTCTCGACAACCCAGCAAACATCGTCACCCCTGCCAGCTCCCGACGGCACTCGCTCGACCCCGCCTGCCCGCCCCTCGCACCTCACACCTCGCATCTCGCATCTCGCACCTCGCACAGCAGCCCGCGCTCGAACCACCCCTCTCGCTCAGCGACATCGATCGACCTCACCACCCACCGGAAATCCCGACGCGCGCAACCATGGCGGAAAAGCCCGCGGTCCTCATCATCGGAGGCCTTGGCTACATCGGCCGCTTCCTCGCCCTCCATATTCACCAGAACAACCTCGCCTCCGAGGTCCGCATCGTCGATAAGGTTCTGCCCCAGCTGGCCTGGTTGGCACCCGAGTTTCAAGAAGCATGCGCCGGTGACAAGTTTATGCAGGCCGATGCCAGCCGAGAGCGTGAGTCCTTTGTTCTGCCCACGATCATTGTTGCTCTGTTTCGTCATGCGTGATTCGGCCCCAAAATCGACACTGACCACGAATGCAGAATCGCTGGCTCGCATATTTGATCGCCCCGGTGGCAAGGAGTGGGACTACGTCTTCAACTGCGGCGGCGAGACTCGCTACTCCCAGGAGGACGAGGTCTACAAGCTCCGCTCCCTCGGCTTGTCACTCGCCGTCGGCAAGGAGGCTGCCCGCCGCAAAATCAAGGTCTTTGTCGAGTTGAGCACCGGCATGGTGTACAAGCCCGACTCGGCTCCCAGCAAGGAGGGCGACAAGCTCAAGCCCTGGAGCAAGATTGCTGTCTACAAGCTGCAGGCGGAGGAGGAGCTTTCCAAGATGGAGGGGTAAGCTGCATTCGTTCCATTCTTCCCCTGCATGACACTAACTGGGTGGCCAGGCTCAACCTCGTCATTGCGCGCCTCGCCCATGTGTACGGCCCGTATGCCTCGCAGTGGGTCGCGACCGCTCTGTGTATGGCGCGTGTCTACCAGTCCCTCGGCGAGGAGATGAAGTGGCTCTGGACCAAGGACCTACGCACCAACACGGCACATATCAAGGATGTGACGCGCGCGCTGTGGTCTATGGCCACGTGGTACGAGTCTTCTGGTGGCCGGGCCGCGTGGGATGCAAAGGCGCACGGCAACCCCGTGCCGACGTTCAACGTTGTCGACAAGGGCATGACGACGCAGGGTACCATGGCTAAGATTGTCGGCGAGGTGTTTGATATCGGTACCGGCTTTCAGGGGCAACTCATCAGCACCTTCGCGCGACTGAGCATCGACAGCGTTGTCGACGACGTGAACGATGAGTTGTTGGGTCCGTGGGCTGAGCTGCTGGAGAAGGCGGGCATCGCGCGGCCGGGTCCGCTCACACCATTTTTGGAGAAAGAGCTGCTGAAGGACACCGACCTGAGTATGGACGGCACGCGATTGGAGCAGGTCGTCGGGTTCTCATATGAGCGGCCCAAGATGACGAGGGAAGATGTCGTCGAGGTGATTGAGAGCTACAAGAAGATGAAGTGGTGGCCATGAAGGGGATGAGGAGCAACGACCACGAAGACGCGACACGCTTGTACGATTTTACGGAGACGACCGTCGAGGCATCGAAAGAACGAAGAGAAGACGGGAGACGAGAGGCGGGAGGCAAAAAAAAAGATGAGAGACGAAAGACAGCGATACAGGGCCAGAGGAGGGGGGGGGGGGGGGGTTGCCTGCGCATCTTGTACCATAGGATATCCGGTTGGCTTTTTATGATTTGCTTTCACACTCGGCCCGGCCCCGGCCCCGGCATTGTACACAGCGCGTAATACTAGCATATATATATATATATATATACTCTTGGTCGGCTCGACGCGATATGCCGTTTGTTCCGCTGACAACAAGTTGGAGTCGCAGACCATCTCTGGACAGCGTGACAAATGGAGGGTAGAGCAAGCCACTGGGTCGGATGGGGTCGCAGGGATGTCCTTGCGGTCGTGACGTCCGTGTGTCTTCACATGTGATCCGGGGCCGAACCAGCGGTGCTTGCGTGCGGGTATTCGTGTGTCAGGGACGCAGAAGCCATGAGTCGGCAGGGCAAACCAAGGCTGTGAGCAAAGACCAAAGGGACCAAACAAGGCATGGAGGTCGTTGGTTTTGGGTTGCGGCATGGACGCTGTTGGACCACTGAGGGTGTTGGTCGCAGTCGCATGACCCCGCTCCAGCCATGATCTGGAGGGGGTGGTGGGTGGTCAGTTGGAGGGCATTTGACGAAGGGGGGTGGTGGTGGCATTCCTGGAAAGGAGTGACTGATGGGGTTGTAGAGGCATGGCAAGCACGGGATGGTCGAGTGCCTCGGCTGGTGTGATCTTGCTGCGGTTATGGTGGCCAGGGGTCGGTATGTTAGTTATTCGTTTTAGTGTTGTTCCTGAGAGCTGACGACACTGTCATTAGGACGGGAGGTGTTGCACGACATGGAGAGTAGCCGGCGGCAGGTCGTAGGGTATAGATCTGGCTCGAAGTGTGGTTTGTGCGAGAAAGGACATGTGGTGAGGGTCTCGTTGGGATGTTTTGCCTTGTTTCGAGCGTTTGGCAGCAGCAACTCAACGCGTTCAACCCGGACGTTGCTGTTTCCTCTGCTTCACCTGAAGGCACTGGCATCAGTGGCAGGTGTTGGTGGTTGTTCCCCGCAAATAGGAACGGGCAAGGTGCCTGATTCGGCAGGGGCGCAGGGGCAGTGAACATTAGGGGCCTTGGGGCGCGCCAGGCGGAGGGAAGGTGGGATGCGACACGACGCTACCTTGTTCTTTCTCATACCTTCGAGAGTGGGAGGGCAGGGACAATGGCGGGGCTACGCGAGGCCAAGCCAAGAAGCGCCAGGATGATCTCATGGGGTTGCGTGCGCGTGCGCCGCACCTAGTGTCACAGTCCCGGGCGCAATTGTCCCTTCCCTCCGAAGCTTCGACGCACCTACTCACTTCAGGCAAGAGCCTCGGCCGGTGAATCAACTTCTTCTTGTGACAGTCGACCCTCCTGAAAGCGTAACAGAGCGAGTTGAGTGCGGAACCCAAAGTACTTAACACTGACACAACATCTCGCCCAAACACACCGCCCTCTCCTCTTTCTTCCATCTATTTCTCTCCCTACCTAATCACATCACCCCAGCACCGTCTCTGCAAGGTCTCATTTCTCTCAACTCATCAATTATCCCGTCATCGCCCCGGGCTATCCATCATCATGGCTGCTCCCGCCAACATCACCATCAAGAACCTCTCGGGCAAGTGGCAGATGGTAAGTCATGTCGGGCGTTGTGCCCCGCGCAACGCCGCACGAGAGAAAAAAGTACCCCGCCTTTCCCAGAGCCCACGTCGTTGACATGCTTCTAGAACAAAGCCCTCTCCGACTCGCCCGAACCTGCCCTCGCTCTCCAGGGTATTGGCTGGATGGTCCGCAAGGCCGTTGGTCTGGCGACCCTGACCCTCCACGTCAAGCAGTACGAGGGAGCACCCAAGCCCCCGTCCACCGCCACAGACCCTGTCACTCACATCGACATTGACCAGACCGCCACGGGCGGCGTCAAGGGCACCACGGAGAACCGCTGCCTCGATCTTGAGTTCCGCGAGCATGCGGACTGGCTCTTCGGCAGCTGCCGCGGCCAGAGCGACTGGCGGTCCCCCGCCGAGATTGAGGACGAGTTCCTGAAGAAGGGCTGGCTCGAGGGCGACGCCGAGAGCACCGGCCCCCAGGGCAAGAGCCACGTCTACAGCCACGTCGAAAATGTCGACAACGGCTGGACGGCCACCCAGATCTGGGGCTTCCAGGAGATTGATGGGCAGAGGCGCTATGCCCGCAACATTGTCGTTGCCAAGGATGACAAGAAGGTTGAGTTCCGTCTCGTCTACGACTACCTCGGTGAGAACGACGCGGCTTAGATGAAGAGAGAAGGGGCGTCGGGCGCGACGTGGGGTTGCCATTGGTCCCCACGAGTACCTAGTTTCCTAGCATAATGAATCTGATGATATCCCTACGAGTGGCCACTTGAAGAGCCGTTCGACAGACAGAAATGAAGAAATTGGCCGTTTCATTCATGAGCAGTAACATTGTTGAATGATGCCTGTCTGCCCTCCAGAATTGCCGACGCCGTTGATGCAGCCCGCTGTTTCCTTAGAATTCCCGTTCCCTGTGGCCGTTGCTCGTCCTTTCTTGCATTACAGCCTATTCCCCCACCAATGTGTCGCTACCTGCCTCCCCCCCTTGCTCCCCTTCTCCGCCCTATCCTGCTCGCTTCCCTCAGGCCGGCCTCCGCTTGACAAACTCCTCGAGATCCCCCACAGTCGCCACGCCGAGCACGAATCGCCTCTTCTCGTCCGTGACGACGGCGAACGTGTTCCGCTCGCCCTGGCCGACGCCGTTGCCGCCGCCGGCCTCGAAGAACGCCTCGAGCTCCTCGAGCGGCGTCTGCATCGTGATAACCTTGTACGTGCGGCCCTTGCGCTGGAAGCGCACCATGGCCTTGGCGAGCTCGTCGTCGGGCCCCACCTTGCCGGCGTCGAGGAGGGCCTGCAGGTGCGGGATGGCGAGGTAGCCGAGGAGGGCGCGCGTGTGCCGGTCCGTGATGGTGAGGTGCGTGTAGTCGCGCTCAAAGGCCGAGAGGAGCGCCAGCGAGATGGGGTCCGAGGGGTGCAGGGAGAGGGCGGCGGGGGGGTCGAGGTCTTGGACGGTGGCCTGTGTCTGTGTTAGCCGGCTGGGTCTCGGAGGACGGAGAGACGACGAGGGGAGAGACGAGGGGTCACGTACGCCGCGGTATCGTGAGGACCACTTGGAGACAAAGGGCTGGGAGGTCGCGGAGGCGGCGGGGTTGGGGCCCGTGGGGACGGTGGAAGTGGCGGCGGCGGCCATGGTCAGTGTCCCGATGGTTTCGCTGCTATTGGGGGGGCTGTTATTCAGAGGCGAGTCGGCCGCGGTCGCTCGGTTCGGGCAAGGTCGTGTGCTCGGAGGACGGCGGGAGACTGGAGGAGGGCGTCGAGGATGGAAAGTTGACGGTAGGATAATCACAGGACGGGGCTCAGGTTGGTTCGAGACGGCAGTTTGGCGCCAATTTCTATGGCCAGCGCAAGTGGGGTTGCGTCTTAGTGTGGGGGGTTCCTCATCGCCGTCCCGTCACTTTAGACTCCTCCGGGTTAGTGGTCTTGCTGGTACGATGTTTTCAGACAATTGTTGTCCCGGCGCTTGCATGTGAGCATTGAAGTTCTTTGGGTAAGTTATGGATGATTCTTGTTACTCTTGTTACAGCTCATCAAAGTTGTGCTTTGTCGAAGCTGTTCGCTAATGTGGGTGGTGACTTCTGTCTCTTGGCTCGACTATATCATTGTCTGCCACGAGCCATGGTCGAATTACGACAGCCGTCCACAGAGCGAATGGAAGATTACAGGCTGGAGAGTGCTTCCACAACTGATGGACAGATATTTGCATAGTTAAGCACTTTACTCTTGGGTTGGTGTATCTTGATGGACCAACCCCACTGCGAGCTGCTTCGCCTGTCGAGCCAAGTGAATTTCGTCTGCTAAGAATGGTGTCTCTTTCCAAAAAGAACACTTTCATGGAGCGAAATATATTGAGAATCGATATAATTTGTGTTCAAAAGTCCATAAAAGCTTCGAAGGGGATCAAGGCCTTGCTTGTTCCAGTAACTGTGGTCTTGCCGGCCTGTCTGCTTTGCTTCACCATCTGTGACAGTACTGATGTGTGTCGCAGGGCAGAATGAAGTTTAGCCCGGAGCAGCCCATCTGAGATAGAATATATTTTCAAACAAATTGAGAGCTAAATCAGTCCTGTACCCAATAATGTACGGACGTCGACCGCTGGACATGGGAGGCTTGGTATGTCCCCTGGCCGGCATTGCTCGTTATCACAAGCGCCAAATGTACTGGGAGCCGTCCTTGTCTTGCTAGGACTCAGTATCTATTTGGTTTTCTCAAAGAAGATCAAAATCACAGCTGGTCAAATGCTCAGTGTCCATGTCAGCTTGGCCATGTTCCCGAGGACCGCCACTTGGTCACCATAGCGTGTTATGTCTATATCGGCAGCGTCCCCGTCACTTCCGGCTGCAGGTCGACGATGTGTGACCATGTTTGGAAAGCCATAAGTAGGCATCACGTCATTCTTTGCTCAAGAACTTCTTGGTCAGAAGCTGAAACTTAAATCCACGAGGTTGGCCCTATGATCAGGAGCGTCACTTCAGGGAATAGGTTCCTACGACGACGGTCACAATGTCCAATACGTCTTCAATATTGTAGCAGAGACATGGAATGGAGACACTCTATCGGGTTTACGTCCCAGGAGGTGCGGCTAGCCACACAGCCTTGGTGTTCAACATCTTATTCTACCCGTCAAGCTGTCAAGCTGCCGTGATGGGAGTTTTGACAACAGATGAGACCAGAAGCTGTTGCTGTGACTGTGAGCTAGACACATGGCATTCAGCCTTTCCTAAATTCAAACTACTACCCCTGCCCTTGGGCAAAATTCGACATATTCCTGCTCCCGGCACATGATATACGGCTTCAACGCTAAGCTTGCTGGGGGCCGGAGCCGGCTCCGGCCATGGTGGGTCGCCGGGCACGATAGATTCATTATTGCCCGCTCCCGGTCATCTCCCGTCAAACTAAACAAATGAAGATAGCTCATTGATGAGACCGTACAAGAGAATCGCTGGCCAAAGAGTACATTGCCATCGGCTTCACACAAAAGCAGCTTGATCGCGTGACACGACAGACGTGCATGACACGCCAAGAGCTTGCTTTATTGCCGTGCGGTCCGGGCCAGGCCGGTAGGTCTTCCCATCGGAGCCTTCACGAGATTCATACGGAACACGGGTGGACATGAAATCCAAGAGCATCCCTGGAGGAAACCCCATGTTCGCAGGTGATCACATACAATTCCCGATGAACAGCTCACGCTAAGGTTATACGGCACCTAAGATACCCAGTCCCCTGCCTCAAACACGGCGCAGCTGGAATCCTTCGGTGAACCCCCGCCGACCTTTTCCGACCCAACCAATGGCCCTGCGCCGTCGTCTCCTGTGTGACACGCATCCCGCATCCTATCAAGGCGCCCCGAGCTCCAGCCTTGTGATGTCACTCTGAGAGCTCTCCCCTCAGAAAGGGCAGGAAGGAAGCAAGCGTCGTACCTGCCCGACCTGACCTCACGCACTTTCCTCCCCATGCCATTTCCCGTCGCAAGCTGCTCGCTCAGCCTCGAGAGGCCTTCATTGTAATACGCACACGCAAGAGCCCCAAACCTGCGCCGAACGACAACCCTCCCCATCCGAACGCTTGCGAATTGGGGACCCTCGCCCAATTGGCCTGTCACCTGTTACCTGTAGCATTCCTGCGACGCGGACTTAAGGCAAGAGTCACCTCCTCCCGAAATCACGCACACGGACCTACTGGCCGGAAAACCCGTGTCCCGCTGCCTCGTTCGTCTGTCGCAGCCCATACATCACTCGGAAGGCCTTCGACCGCTAAATCGCTCTCAGACACCAAAGTCTGTCCCTCTCCCGTGAGAACCGCGCCATCTCGATAACCATGTCGTTTTTGTATCCCCAACGGGATACGTTCCAGTCATGCTTTGCGTCTCCTCTGGCGCCGGCCGCTCCGAAGCGCACGTCGTTGGTCCCCGGCCCGACCAAGTACCAGGCCCGGCCTGAGTTGTACGGCGCCTACTCGACCGTCGATGATGTCAAGGGCAAGGCCCAAAAACTCAGCAGCGAGGCGGCCAAGGAGTTCGAGAAGGCCTCCGCCGCCGCCCAGGCCAAGGCTGGCCGGATCGAGCTCTACTCTGGCAGGTACTATGCCGCCTGCACCTTTGGCGGCCTGATGGCCTGTGTGAGTAGAGAAGAGCCTGCCCCCGCTCAAACGTGTTGCTTGACCCCCATCTGACCAGCCTGCAGGGCCTCACGCACTTTGCCGTCACTCCGCTTGACCTCGTCAAGACGCGCCGCCAGATCGACTCTAAGCTGTACACGGGCAACTTCCAGGCCTGGGGCAAGATCTTCCGCGGCGAAGGTGTGCGCGGCATCTTCACCGGCTGGAGCCCGACTCTCTTCGGCTACTCCGCCCAGGGCGCCTTCAAGTATGGATGGTATGAGTTCTTCAAGAAGCAATACTCGGACATTGCCGGCCCCGAGAATGCCCAAAAGTACAAGACGGTTCTGTATCTGACTGCGTCTGCTTCGGCCGAGTTCCTCGCCGACCTTGCCCTCTGTCCCTTTGAAGCTGTCAAGGTGCGCATGCAGGGCGGCATCCCGTCTCCTTACAGCGGCACGCTCGACGGCATTCGCACCATCGCGGCCAAGGAGGGCGTGTCCGGGCTGTATAAGGGCCTCTACCCTCTCTGGGGTCGTCAGATCCCCTACACTATGATGAAGTTTGCATCCTTTGAGACCATTGTCGAAATGATCTACGACCGCCTGCCTGGTCAGAAGAGCGACTACAGCAAGGGCGCCCAGACCGGCGTCTCCTTTGCCGGTGGCTATCTGGCCGGTATCCTCTGCGCCATCGTCTCTCACCCTGCCGATGTCATGGTCAGCAAGTTGAATGCCAACCGTGCGCCCGGCGAAGCGTTTGGCGGTGCCCTGAGCCGCATCTACAAAGATATTGGCTTCTCCGGGCTGTGGAATGGTCTTCCAGTGCGCATCGTCATGATTGGCACTCTGACTGGTCTACAGTGGATGATCTATGTGAGTTTCAAGTGCCTGTTCCACCATGCATAAAGACACTAACAGTGGCTGTAGGACTACTTCAAGATCTTCATGGGTCTCCCAACGACAGGCGGTGCGTCACAGGCCGTGGAGAAGAAATGAGAAATGCACGAGTGCGTGAAGAGGTGTATTCGGGCTGCACCGAGTAGGTCATCGGTTGCCGAGTGGTGCTATCCGTAGAAACTAGGAATACTTTGCTCGTCGCAACATTGACTGACTCAAAACAAGATGACACAGGTGCCGCGATGGCACCGATAGAGGGTCATATGTGAAGGGCTATGAACTTCAATTGCCCGCATACAGAAAGCGGGACGATTGACTGGAGCATGTCGAACCATTCCGTTGCGACCGGCGACGCCGACAGCTGCAGCTGCAGCTGCAGCAACACACCCTTCCTCGGGAACCATGGCGTAGGCGGGTTATCTCCCGCGCTTGTCGCCCGGCCGCCTGCCCGCCCACTTGCAGCTTGGGGCTGGCCACTCACCCGAGAACGCAAAAGCTAGATTGGTCAGCTCTTCTGCGTGCGATGTGGGACATATTATCCTTTGCATGTCCGTAGAGCAGGATGAAAGCCGCCTTGGCGTCTCATCTTTCTCTTCCTGAGTCCTCTATCGAGAGGGTAGACGGATCTTACGGCCTTGGCTCATGCTGAGGTAAGCGCATCTCTCGTAGCCACGACGTCATGGGACACATGGTGTACACAAGGAGAGGAGCAGTAGAAGTTGGGAATGTGGACTCGGGAGGTTGACGCAGGAGGATAAGCCAAGAGAATACGCCACCGGGGTATCGGCTGGAGTGCTTGCGACTTTTCGGTCCTGGGTTCCGGAGGGTGCTGGCTTGGGTGGGGGAGTGAGACGTGGTTGGTGGGATGTTGTCGCTGTTTTAGGCGGCCGGATGTTTTTGCTCAGCCATCCATGGAAGTAAAGGGTCGTCTGGCTGGCAGGCTTAGTGGAAAGTTACACGATACAAACTTTTGAGGGCAACATCGGGAAAAGCGGCGGAATCAAAGAACGTGGCCGATGGCATACCGCGCGGTGATGTTCAGGTGGAAGGGGGGGGACGAGGACTCCTGGACGCGTGGTTCTTACGACGCAAAGGAACAGGTGGCCAGCAAAGGCCACACATCTCTCTTCTTCTCCATGGAGAAGGAGATTTCTCAATCCATCGTTCGCGGGGAAGGGGCGGAGCACCACGGCTCAAGCCAGATCAACAAAGCATCGACGGTCGAGTCGAACAAGCTGGGAAGATGCCAGACCATCAGCGGCAAAGTGTTGAGCAGCATGGGCGCGAACGCCAACGGCCCCGCACCCGCAGAATGTGGGAGGGAGGGGTGGACAGGTACTGCAGCGAGTAAGCACGCGGCTAGCTTGACGATTCCTCTCGAGATGGCCCGAATGAAAGGCGGGGGAACCAATGGGTTCCAGATCAAATGACCAGGGCTGTCAGATCCGCGAACGAGTCTGATGAGCGCAACATGTGAGACGGGAGGTGTTGCTGTGCACTGCAATAGAGGTCGAGCACGCTTGAAGTTCTTTCAGAAACTGGTGACGCCTGGTAGGAACGCCAAGGACGGCCTCGTCTGGGGGCCCTAAGGATTGACTTTTGCATCCAAGTCCGTGGCGGCCGTGGAGTTCCCTGGAATCGAACATTTCTGACAGATTGTCTCTTGAGCGAGAATTGCACGGCAAACTCAATCGACACGGGGCGCCAAGCAGCGACCCACGGCATTGGGTGACACGCGAAGGGCGCCGCCCGCCGCCAGCAACAATGGGTTGTATCCATAACGCTGGAGTGATGGATGAGACGGAGACGAGGGGTGAGAAGGTTGTAGAATAAACAACCACTGGCGCTGTGGCGAGTGTCTTCTGGTACGTGTGACAGGTGGCAGCCTGTGTCCGCCGATTTGGTTGGGGATCGGTTAAAGTCGTCGCTCGTTGGCTGGCCTGGACATTGATCAGCCATCGACAAAGGAACGGCACAGACGTACCAGCAGGATGAAGTAGCTCGTCTCGTCGAGTCGTGTCGGGGCGCTGAGTCGCTGGGCTCCCGTTGCTGTCGGTCGATTCGGGGCATGTCGCTACAGACGGTCCCGACTCCCTGTTCAGGCTGTGAACAGGGGGCCCTGGGAGGCGCAATCGCCAACGCGCCAACCCCATGTCGCCCCCCCATCTCGTCCTAGTGTTGCACTGGCGGATGGACTAGGCCAAGGCAAGCCAGGGGTGTGCGGTGTCGGTGACGGCGTCGGAGTTTGGAGTCAGTGTCCTGTGTGGTGCTCAGGAGTCGGCTGATGGGTGGCCAGGAGGAGATGTTCGAGACGGAAAGGCAAAGGGCGGAGGGCCTAAGATGAAGAGATGGCAGGGGGCAAGATGGGAGATGGAATGAGAGAGATGCACTGCAGTTGGAGAGGCACGAGACGGGGGAGGCTGACATTGCCCACAGACGACATGGTCCAGTACGAACAGGGGAAGGCAGAGGCAAGCAGGCGCCATAGAGCAGCCCGTCTGCTTGTCTCTCGGTTGCCCCTGCCTCTCCCGCTGTTCCTGAGGTGTTCCTGCTCCCTGTTGCTCCCTGCTGCTCCCCCAAACCCCCTCCCCATTGCCCCCCCCCTTAGCCCCTGCCCCCCCTGCCCCCATGCCAGGCTGCACCTGCTCCTGCGGCACAACACCTGCAACGTGCCTCTCCTCCAGCTTTCCCCGCCACTGAAAGCACAGATCAGGCCGTAGCAGAGTAGCAACGGTGGAGGGCCTAGGCACTAGCCTCCATCGGACCAGTGTCAGGCCCTGGCTCTTGGGTCTCGCTCTGGCCCTTCTGGCTCTGGCTCTGGAAGTGGAAGCGGAAGTGGAAGCCTTGGTCTGCGACCCTTTTCCCTCACTGTATCCCACTCTCATCTTCGCTCCCTCAGCTACTTGCACCATTGCTACTGCTCCTCCACCACCTCCACCTCGCGTACGCCTTCATTGACGCACGCTTCCTCCCCCAGCCTGCCCGACGCTGCTCTGTCGTCTTCTGGGATCGACCACAACATCGAAGGCATATCCCGTTGAGCAACGCCGCCCCGCTCGACGACGCGATTCGCCTGGCTGTCGACCCATTGGATCTCCCGTCGTCGCCTCGCCACCATCGCGCACTCATTCACGTTCTGTACTCGACGCTCGACGCTCGGCGCCAGCCATTGTCGTCGCACACAGCAACTCCAGCTGTTAGATAGAGACTATACGAGCACGGGTCATTATTTCGCATACGTCCGAGCATCAACATCCAGCAAGCGTACCGCAGCCGTCCTCCCATCCTCTGCCCAACCGTACATCAACCCAGACCGCGGCATAGATCTCAGCAACGCCACACCAATTTCCGACATTGGCCATTTCGTGTTGTCCGAGAATATTTTCAGATCGCATTCGAGGCATCGTTTAATACAAAGAGGCCACCGAGTGCTTTTGTGCCCTCATTACAAATCGCCACCATGGCAGGATTCCTTAATAAGCTGAAGAGCGCGGGAACAGTACGTTGCGAGGATGCAGACTTGCGCGCCACGTCGCCGGATCAGCTTCCCTTGTGGTAGCCACCGGTATATTCAAGTACTTTTGCTGACGCGGAATTTTCACACAGGGGACCACGAGTCCCGCGGGCAAAGATGCTGCAGCCAAGAAGAAAGAAGCTCTCGAGCCGCCCCCAGAAATCACGCCTCTGGAGAAGATGCTTCAAAATGCTGGCCCTCTGCGAGACGACGGCACCGACCGCTTCTTTGGTCTCGAGAACGTGAGTCTTGCCCCCCCATTCGCCCTTGCCTCTTCGGCGAGACACCAATAGCTAATCGCTTCTTCTAGTTCGGCAACACATGGTAAGCCTTTTACCGCTTTCCATCATTTTTCTGGTCTCCGCTAACTGAACAAGTTACTGCAACTCGATTGTGCAAGCACTATTTTACCAGGATGTTTTCAGGCAAAACGTCGTCAACTACCCGCCCTACTCCCCATCCGAAACACCCAATGGCGACGGCACGCGGCCCAAGGTACAAGTGAGCATCCGACCGCCGATGAAGAAGGAAGAACCGGTCAACCCAGCAGCGAAGCAAAAGGTGAGTGCGTCCGAGGCCATGCGCCGGCGACAGGCTGCCAACCTGCCGCCCGTTCCTGGCCAACCTGGTCTGCGGCCTGAGGACCGGCCGGATGCACCCGAGTATAAGAAGAAGCAAGCCATGATCAAGGGCCCCGTCGTCGAGCTGAACCAAGAAAACGCCGACCCATATGGCATGTCCGAATGTACATTCACCGGCCTGAAAGACATTTTTGGCGCCTTGATGCAGAGCGAAGACCGCGTCGGCGTTCTGAGCCCCCAGAGATTCCTCGAGATCTTCAAGCGCGACAACGAAATGTTCCGAAACTCAATGCACCAGGACGCACACGAATTTTACGGCCTAGTCCTGAACGATGTGATCGCGAATGTGGAGCAGAACGCTAGGAGGATCCAGGAGAGAGAAGATGCGAACGCTAGCGCCGGTCTGGCGCAATCCGTGGAGAACGCGCTCGGTGCGGGAGTCTCTAGCCTAGTGCCCCAGGTGAACGGTGGTGCCAGGTCTCCGGGCACCGGATGGGTGCACGACATTTTTGAGGGCGTCCTTACCTCCGAGACGAAGTGCTTGACTTGCGAGACAGCATCTCAAAGAGATGAAACCTTCCTCGACTTGTCGATCGATCTGGAGGAACACTCCTCCGTCACTTCGTGTCTTCGCAAGTTCTCGGCAGAGGAGATGCTTTGCGAAAGGAACAAGTTTCACTGCGATCACTGCGGAGGCCTTCAGGAGGCAGAGAAGCGTATGAAGATCAAGCGACTGCCGAAGGTCCTCGCACTGCACCTGAAGAGGTTCAAGTACACGGAGGACTACAGTCGGCTGCAGAAACTCTTCCACCGCGTGGTGTACCCTTACCACCTGCGCATGTTCAACACCACGGACGACGCGGAGGATCCCGATAGGCTGTACGAGCTCTACGCGGTTGTTGTTCACATTGGAGGTAACGCCTACCACGGACACTACGTGTCGGTGATCAAGACGCAAGATCGAGGCTGGCTTCTATTCGACGATGAAATGGTGGAGCCGGTCGACAAACACTTTGTGCGCAACTTCTTCGGCGACAAGCCCGGCACGGCGTGCGCCTACGTCTTGTTCTACCAGGAAACCACGTTTGAGAAGGTACAGGCCGAGATGGAGGCCGAGGGACTGGAGGAGGTGAAGATTGCCAACGAAACGGCGAACCTCGCATCGGAGAATGGCCAGGGCAACGGCAACGTCATCCCTCTGACAAAGCAGAGCACGCAGCCGCTGAGCCCCAGCCTTGAGAGGGACACAAGCAACAGTCTCGCGCACGCTCAGACGGCGCCGGGCATGGTCGAGGCGCCACCACGAGAATCGTTGACGGACAACCCCCTGCCCAAGACGCCCAACCCGTTGACGACGGTTCCATCTTTCCCCGCGGCGCCCCGCGTGGAAACTCGAGGATCGACCAAGGAGGACAAGAAGCGCGAGAAGAGGGAACACGAAGCGGCGGAGAAAGTGCGCAAGCAGGCCGAAAAGGACAAGCGCAAGGCGGACGAGAAGCACTCGAAGGAGATGCAGCAGCGCAGGCGAGAGCAGAGCATCAGGGAAAACGAAGAGATGCGCAGGGCGGTGGAGGAGAGCCGCAAGATGGCAGAAGAAGAAGAGAAGAAGAACAACAAGGACGCGGGGGCGAGCCCCGGGGGGATCCTGAGTCGCGCCAACCGCGGCAGCAAGTCGATGACGAAGAAGAGCTTCAGCTTCCTCAACAAGGACAGATCCGACACGGGGGAGAACGGCGCGAACGGTGACGGGTCGTCGAGCCCGGCGGAGAGCAAGCTCAAGGACCGATTCAGCTTCAACCTCGGCCGCAGGAAGAGCAGCAACCTGCTGTCGTGAGGGCGTGTGTGGGGTGTTTTATGCAGGTGTATTCAGTGGTCCAATTTCGATTCTCAGTCATGTCCATATGGGAGGGTTGTATAGTTTTCAGTTGTCTGAAGCGGTTGACATTGGGAAGGGCTGTCCGACTACGGCGTGCGTCGAGCGGCCGTGGCGGCACGCCGCAGGGTTTATTGCTAGAGATTGGCGGGTCGCCAAACCTGGTACCTACCTAATTCATGGATGGGGGCAAAATTAAAAAGAAGGCACATGCACGCATGGCGTCATGGCATCGGAGAGCTTTTGTTATCGGATTGCATGTGTCTCGGTTGTGTACATGGTGGATGTTGTACATGGTGCCCACTGTCAAACCAGATTCAACAAAACTGGCTTGGGTTCGCTGGAATAGCACGGCAACCGTTTGTCCTTTGTATTTGCTCTCGCGTGAAGCTCGCCATGTCGCTTCGGCCGTCATACCTCGAGCCCGCGCCTGCGGCTCGTTTCGTTTCCCTCAAGCCGTGAACGCCATGTCTCTTTTGTCAGGGCATGCATGTGTGTGTGTGTATGTGTGGCCATGAACGCGTACCCGCCTCCTCAAGCTGTCGCTTTTTGCCCTCATGCCGTCACCTCCATATTTTGGTTCGTGAAATCCCTCCCCCACGGGTAGAAAGATGGCTTATCCGAGGACGAGCTCGTACAGGATGACAATCGTGTTGATGCCTATCAGGGGTACTGTGAAGGTCGCACGTCAGCATCTTCGTTCCTTGTCTGCACCAAATGGGGAACCGGCCGTACTTCTCATGAGGGTCCTGACGCTGGCGATGAGGTTGATGATCTTGGCCTTGACGCTGGCGTCGGCGCCCTGGCCGAAGGCTGGGTCGTAGGAGGCGGGGGAGAGGTTGACTAGTGAACGGTCTGGTGAGCCTTGGGGAGAACATGGGACACGAGATGAGGAAGGGCGTACTGCGGGCGAGGAAGCGGTCTTCGGAGAGGATCGCTACGGCGTTGATGAGGAGGCTGCGAGGATCGGGTTGTGTTTAGCTGGCGTCACTTTGGTCTGCGAGCGCGGGGGCCCTCAGGGGGGGGGCGGGGGGGGGATTCGATTTACATGGCGACTGCGGTGGGGTTAGCTTGGTTACGGTCGGAGGTGGAAGGGGGAGGGCCGTACTGTAGAGGAAGTTGCCGATGAGATACATGACGACGGTTGGTGCTGCATGCAGTGAGGGAGGGGGGTGGGTGTTGAGGTTGATCTGTCGAGTGAAGGGCGATGCGGCGATGCGATGGGAGCCTGGCGACGGCGGCCGTGGTGTTTAGTCGTGTCCTTGTCCTGTGTTGCGTCGAGTGCTGTGCTGGGTGAGCTGTGACGAGACGGATAAGGAAGGCGGTGACCGGCGGATGGATCATCTTGCAGGCCGACGTTGATGGGGACAGCCACCAGAGCCCCTGACGACAGCCCTTCAGGTACGTACCTCACTGAGTGCCTCACTGAGATAGCCACTTCGAGGCAGGTACCTGGATACACTTGGCCTCTGCCTTGTACCCAAACACCAGACTGTATGTACGACAGCCTCGTCAGAGTCACTTACTTTATCATCAATGAGGCTGTGAGTAATGACCTGGTTTTGTTCTCCCATGCCAGAGATGTCATAGCTGTCACACTTCCTTCCGTCACCCTTACTTCAAGATGAAGCCCCTCGGTATGTTGCCTCACCACCAAAGAAGGCGGCCATCACTAACATCACCAGATGTCCTTCTAGCCTCTCTCATCCCAGCCACCATTCTCTTCCATCTCCTTGCAGCTCCCTACACCAAGGTCGAGGAGTCCTTCACCATTCAGGCAACCCATGACATCCTCGTCTACGGCACGCCGACCCGCAACATCAACGCTCGCTTCCATGCCGTCTACGACCACTTCACGTTCCCGGGCGCCGTTCCACGGTCCTTTGTCGGACCGGTCATGCTAGCAGGCATCAGCCAGCCCATCGTCGCCATCTTTGGCTTCCAGCATGCTCAGATGATCGTTCGTGGCGTGCTGGGCATGTGCAACGCCGCCGCCCTGCTCTACTATGCGCATTCCGTCAAGAGAGGACTCGGCCAGAGCGCGGCGCGCTGGTGGACCGTCATGACCGTCAGCCAGTTTCACATCATGTTCTATGCCTCGAGGACGCTGCCCAACATGTTTGCCTTTGGCCTCAGTACGTCTGGTGCCGCCTGGCCGACTCGACATTGGCCTCTTTGACTGACCAAAACACAGCCACCGTCTCGTCGGCCCTGCTCCTGCCACACCCCGACCAGGCTCGAAAGGCGTCGCGCATCCGCATTTCCATCTCTCTTCTCGTCTTTGCCGCCGTCATCTTCCGCTCCGAAGTCGCCCTCCTCCTGTGCACCACGGCAGCGACCCTGCTCGCGACGCGCCAGACGACCCTCGGCGCCCTCCTCCCCGGCTTCATCGTGTCGTCGCTCGCGGCCCTCGTCCTCTCGGCGCCCCTCGACTCGTACTTCTGGCAGACGCCCCTGTGGCCCGAACTCTGGGCCTTTGCCTTCAACGTCCTCCGCGGCGGCGCCTCCGACTGGGGCACCTCTCCCTGGCACTACTACTTCACCTCGGCCCTGCCGCGCCTCCTCCTCAACCCGACGGCCCCCTTCCTCATCGCCTCGGCCGCCCTCCACCCGGCCACGGCGCGCACAGCCCGCCTCCTCGTCGCCCCGAGCCTCGCCTTTGTCGCCATCTACTCCCTGCAGCCCCACAAGGAGGCCCGCTTCATCTTCTACGCCGTCCCGCCCCTCACCGCCGCCGCCGCCCAGGCCGCCGCCCTGACGACGGCCCGCGCCGCCAAGTCGCCGCTCGCCCGCCTCGCCACGGCCGCCACGACCGTCGCCGTCTTGGCTTCCGCCGCCGCCGCCGCCGCCCTCCTCGCCCTCTCCTCCCTCAACTACCCCGGCGGCGAGGCCCTGTCCCACGTCGCCCGCATCGCCGCCCTGGCCCCCGCCACACCCCCGGCCCCCGCCGCCGCCGTTCACGTCGACGTCCTCTCGTGCATGACGGGCGTGACCCTCTTCGGCCAGAACCCCACCGGCCGCCCTGTCCTCCTCGCGCCCGACGACGCCGGGCTGCGCTTCGACAAGACGGAGGACGCGGCGCGGCTGAAGAGGCCCGGCTTCTGGCTCGGCTTCGACTACCTCCTCGTCGAGGACCCTGCCGTCGTGGCCGGCGGCCGGTGGGAGACGCTCGGCGTCGTCGAGGGGTTCGCCGGCGTCGAGGTGCTCAGGCCGGGGGGCCGCGATGTCGAGGCGGCTGCTGCCCCTGGTCCTGGTCCCGTCGTCGGCAGGGGCCGCGTCGTGGCTGCGGTGCGGGAGGCCGTCAGGGCCGTGACGGGCGGGTGGTGGGTTGGGCCGCGGATGGAGCCGAGAGTGTACATTCTCAAGAGGGACAAGGTTGGTGCTGTGGTTGTAGGGACGTAGTCTGGCGCAGCCGTGCGCGGTGGCCCGTCTTGGAGATACGACGCCGACATGGGTCGTCGTGTTCCAGTGGCAAGAGATGGTTCACTCGACAAGGCGAATATGGAGCAACGTCCAGTCAGATGGATCATCGTGTATTGTCGCCGTCGTGCCATACGACCAATCTGCGCCCATGGTCTTCAAGGCCTACTACCGACTTGAATGACAGCGGCCTACGTGTGTATGCATCCCGGCAGCACGCGAACGACGCAAGTGATAAAAAAAAGCACAGCGTTAGACCTCCCTGCTACCGGCTGCCTGCCTCCGTGTCCATCATCCCCATATACCCCCATCTCCGCGACGTGTGTAGTGCGCGGGAAGAAGACCGAAAGAAACCCCCAAAGCGATCCCATTCCTCATGATCCAAAATTGGATCCGTCGATCACTCCGCAGCCATCATCAGACAGGTCCCGTCCAGTCATCGACTCGAAACCCACCGACCATCATCCAAACCGTCGGCTAGCACAACAACACCAGAAAATAGTATGTATATATATAGATATAATTGGTAACGCAGTGGTCGGCGCCGGGTATCGCCCCCCCCCTCCCTTTCCCTCCCCGTCAAGCCCCGTACCTCCATGGCGCCGTGCTGAAGCGAATGCTGAATGTCGAATGCCGCAAAAGTCGTTAAGTATCCGGTACGTTAGCGTGTGTGTGTGTGTGTGTGTGTGTGTGTGGGTTTGCTGTGTGTTTTGTGTGGCCGCCGTGCTTTCCTGCGCCGCCGCCTCCTACACGATGTTGTGTCCCTTGAGCAACGCCGTGCTCCTGAAGCAACGCCGCGCGCCTTAGTTACTCCTGCTCCGTGTCGCTGCCCTCCTCGTCCGAGAGGCTCTGGAGCTCGCCGAACCGCGCCTTGTAGCGCTGCAGCTCGGCCATCTGCGCGGCGACCTGGGCGAGCACGTCGGTGATGGGCGCGCGCAGCTCGTTGAGCTGCCCGATGGGCGCCCTGCCGTTGGCCATGTGCCGGAGCGCCAGCGTCGTGGTGCACGTCTGTCGGTCGTCGGTCAGTACCACGGTTCACAGCCACTACGCAACAAACACACGTCGACACGACGTGCCAGGGAGGGCACTCACCTCGACCCTGCTCACTTGGTGCTCCATAAAGTTGAGCAGGAACCGCTCCGTCACCTCGCCGCCGCGCTGCTTCATGCGCTCGAGCAGCTCCGTCTCGGGCGCCTGCAACGCGCGGCCGCTCTCGTTCTCCAGCGTGCTGCACAGCATCTCGAGCCGCAGGCTGACGCGCCAGAGGCCCCAGATGAGGTCCGGATCAAAGGCGAGCTCGCTGCCGGGCTGCATGGTCGCCGGCTTCTCGACCTCGATGCCGCGGTCGTGCTGCTGGTGCTGCTCGGCGCGGCCGATGAGCGCGTGCGGGTACAGCGAGTAGACGACCTCGGGGTTCTCGAGGCCCTTGAGCTTGCGCTCGCCCATCTCCTTGACTTCGAAGCCCTGCGAGCTCAGGGACCGCAGGTCGCGCCGGATCGCCGCCGCGAGGCTCTGGTCGTCGTCAAAGGCGTCGTCCGACCCCGTCGACCCGTTGCGGTCCGTGTCCTGCGACGTCTCCAGGCACCGCTGCACCTCCGAGATGAAGTCGGACGACACGGTGATCTGGCCGCCGTCGGCCACGGCCGAGATGCGCGACGCCTTGTTGACCATGGGGCCGAAGTAGTCCATGCGCCTAGTCACCGGATCCATCTCGTTGACCGCCTCGCCAAAGTGTATGCCCATGCGCACCGACAGGCCCTTGAAGATGAGCGCGTTGTCCTTGTCGAAGAGCGGCTGGCAGGACACCGAGTTGAGCACCTCGGGCGGCCAGTTGACCTCGAGCAGCGAGATCTGCACGGCGAAGCACCACAGCAGCGCCGACGTCGCCGTGGGGAAGGACACCATGAACGCGTCGCCTTCCGTCTTGACCTCGTAGCCGCCGATGCGCCGCAGCTGGCGCCGCATGACCTCGTTGTGCAGCTTGATCGCCGACCGCATGGCCGAGGGATACATCTCCCAGAGCGTCGTCGAGTTCTTGATGTCGGTGAAGACGATGGAGATCTGGCCCGTGGGCGCGGGGATCTCGGCCTCGAGTCGCTGGAGCGTCGAGTCGAGCACGTCGCCGGCCTTGGTCTTCTTGCCGCGGCGCGGCAGGCTCTGCAGGTCTTCGGGCACGCCGGACGGGTACAGCGACATGCTCTGGCCGCGGTGCAGCCTCGAGCGCTCCATCCGCCTCTTGAGGTCCGAGACGCTGAGCAGCATGATCATGATCTTGCTGGCCGAGCCGTAGGCGGTGGCCAGGTCGCGGAGCTTCTGCGACGCCCGCATGAGGTCGCCGCGCTCGGACCGGACGACATCGACGATGAGGCCCGGCGACATGTACTCCCAGAGCTCGCGCGTCGCGAGGAGGATGATGTCGTCCGACTCGCGGATCGTCACGTTGCTGACGTAGGGGGCGGCCTGCACCGAGGGCATGAGGCCGACGTAGCCGAAGGCGCGCGAGACCTCGAGCAGGTCGTTGAGCTTGCCGTTGCGCGACACCCAGCCGCCCGCCTCCCGGATGCGCTGGCGTTCCGTCGGCTCGGCGGGGTCGTGCTTGCGCGTCAGGATCTTGTGCGAGCCGTCGGTCTGGATGAGCATGGCCTGCGCGTCGCCGACGTTGGCGACGAACAGTTCGGTGCCCTGCAGGTACACGACCGTCGCGACGCCGCCCGAGTTGAGATCCTCCTTGCTCAGCACCACGGGCTGCGCGGCCACCTTAGGCCCCGGTCCGGTGGTGACGGGCCTGTCCTCGCTGTGCTGGGTCGCCACGGTGACGAGGTCCTTGTTCAGCGAGAGGAAGGCCCGCCGGAGCGCGTCGGCGGGCGTCTCCTGCAGGCGCGGCTTGAGCTGCTTGAGCTCGTGCGCAAAGATGTGGCCAAAGTTCTCGTGAAGGTACTTGGCAATCTTGGACCCGCCCGTGGTCAGCGCTTGCCCGTCGAACAGACCGAGCAGCGTCTCCGTGTCGGACGAGTTGAAGCGCGGCACGACGAGATCGACGGTCGACAGGTGCTCGTTCTTGCCGAGCGTGTCGGCCATGCCGTACGGCAGGTGGCCGGCGAGGGAGCCGGACGTGCGCACACGGCGGTCGTCGCTCTGGTCGGGAATCGTGGGCTGCGTCAGCGTGACGTCCATCAGACCGAGCACGCGCAGGTTCTGCAGCCTATTGAAATCTGCGAGCTGCTCGCGGCTGGCGGCGCCCGGCCCGACGACCGTCTGCTTGATCTCGAGGCGCTTGTTGCCCGACAGGTTGAGGTACCGCAGCTTGGGGTTCAGGTTCCAGTTCCAGTCGTAGGGCACGTTGGCAATGTTGTACTTGAGCGAGTTGTTGCCGCAGTCCAGCACCGTGAGTTTCTTAGCCCGCGATATGTCGGCCGGCAGATTGGTGAACTTGTTGCCGTTGATGTGCAGCACCTGCAGGAGGCTGCTGTCCTCGAGGTCGTCCGCCGGCAGCGTCGTCAGCTCGTTGCCGGACAGGTACAGCTCGACGAGCTGCGGCCACGCCTTAATGGACCGCTGCGGCATGTCGCCAATGTCGTTGTAGGAGAGGTTGAGCACGCGCAGCTCGTTGAGCATGGTGATCTGGTCAAACGCCTCGTCGTCGAGCTGGTTGTCGGCCAGATACAGGTTGCGCAGGGAGCCCGCGAACGTGCTCTGGAGCCGGGCCGAGAGCCCCGAGTCTTTCCTCGTGCCGACGACGGGCGGCGGCGGCGGGACGGTGCCCTGCGAGGTCGATCGGGACATGACCGACGTCTTCCTGCCGCCCTTGCCGTAGATGGACACGACGGAGCTCTTGCGGTCCGGGCCGGGCGGCACGGGCGAGGGGCCGACGCTGAGCAGCGTCGTCGAGGACGCGCCGCCGCTGGGCCGCCTCGACGAGTCCGAGTCGTCGGACCCCGACGCCTGGGCGAGCATGCCCGGCGCCGCCGCGCCCTTGCCGTTGAGGGCGCCCTGCGGCTGCTCCTCGCCGCCGAGGCGCGGCTGGCGCGACGCCGGCTTGGGAAAGTTGTCCAGGACGTTGGACGAGGCATTCAGCGTCTCGAGCTTGTTGGCCCACCACAGCTCCATCGGCAGCTTCTTCATGTTGTTGCCGCGGACGTCGAGCATGCGCAGCTCGGTCAGGCACCCGATGGTCGCCGGCAGCTCGCCGACCGAGTTGTTGGCGATGCTGAAGATCTCCAGCTTGCTCAGGTTTCCAATGTGCGCCGGCAGGGAGACAAAGTAGTTCCTGTCGAGGACGAGGCGTTCGAGGTTGAGCATGTGGTGGAAGGACTCGTCGATGCTCGCGAGCTGGCAGTTGGACAGGTTGAGCATCTTGAGGGTCAGCGCGGGCGCGACAATCTCAAAGGTGGCGATGGGGTTCGAGTTGAGTTTCAGACTCCGAATCCGCTCAAACGTGCCCGTAAACTTGGAGATGGAGTTGTGGTCGGCCGAGAGGATCTCGAGACGCGGCAGGTCGGCAATGACGGCAATGCTCGTGATGGCGTTGTACTTGATGTCGAGCTCGCGCAGCATGAACAGGCGGCTGAAGGTCGGCGGCAGCGCGTTGTTCAGTCTGTTGTTGGTGATGACGAACTTCTCGAGACTGCGCATGTTGGCGATGTCGTCGGGCAGGCTGCCGATCGAGTTGAAGCTGAGATCGAGCTCGACCAGGCTGTCGAGCGTGCACAAGAACTGGGGAAAGGTGTCGAGAAAGTTGGAGGAGATGTTGAGGTTGCGGAGCGACTGGTAGGCGCCAAAGTACGACGGCAGGTACTTGAGGCGGTTGTTGGCGAGGTTGAACTTGAGGATGCCCGTGAGGTTGTGAAGCTCGGCATGGTCGAGGTGCTCGAGGCGGTTGTTCGACACGTCGAGATAGGTGAGCTTGCTCGCCTTGCCCAGGCTCGGCGGCAGCTTCCGCGCCTCGTTGTTGTTGAACTTGATGTCGCGGAGGTTCTGGCACGACTGGATAAAGTCGCGCGGGAGGTCGAGAGAGAGGTTGCGCGAGAGGTTGAGGGAGATGATCTCGGCGGCCTTGGAGTAGAGGTTGATGGGAATGGTCACGAGGTTCCGCGCCGACAGGTCGACGTGGTTGTATTTCGCCATGCGTCCCAAGCCCAGATCGTTGGACAGCGAGTGGAAGTCGCTGTCCTTCTGGGAGAGGAACATGAAGCGGCAGAGGTAGCTGTTGTCCTCCCGTCCGACGTCTTCTATGCGGTCTTTGTCTTCGTAACCGACCTGCTGCAGCAAACGCTTCTGCATGAGGATGGGCCGTTCGGCGGGCGCGAGGACACGGACCAGGCCGTGTTTGTTCAGCGTGATCTGGAAGTTGTCCGGGCCCTCCTGCGCATACGACTTTTTGATAATCTGCGATATGACGTCGGCGACGGCGGCGTCCAGGGGCATGGACAGGGTCGAAAAGGTATTGTCCGTCTTGAAGATGCGAATGCAGTAGGGCGCCATCTTCTCGTCGGCGCGCGGCGGGCTGCCGATGTCGTCGACGTCGGGCTGCTGGTCCGTGTTGTCCTCCGTGTTGCGACGGACAGCCCAGCTGTCGGGCGCGTTCCACGAGCCGTTGGCGTTGGGCGCGGTCGAGGGGTTCGCCGCCGTGGCGTTGGCGGCTGCTATCGTGACGGGGGCGGTCGCGGTTGCGGCGGCGTCGGACGTGGGCGGTTTGACGAGGTCGTGCGCCGAGGCGGTGCCGGTGGCCGGGTTCTCGACGCGTTCGGGATCGACTATGTTGGTGATAAAGGTGTGGTCCATGGGGGTCAGGGGGGGAGGTTTCGTCAGAATGCCTTCCATGTCGTTCAGGTTCGTGTCGAGATGGAAGACGGTGCCAGCGCGGCCGCCCTCTCGGCGATCGGTGGGCCCGATCATGTCTTCCTCGACGCCGCGCATGACACGACCCTTTTTGGCAAAGGGGAACTTGTTGTTGAAGGTCGCCGCGCGCGGCTGCGGCGGCCGGCCATCTTGGGGTGCGCCGAACTGGTCGGTCGCGGGTGGCCAGTTGGGCGGGAAGGTAGCCGCAGCCTGCTGCTCGCCGGCGCCCCGCGCGACGTCGGCACGCGAGGCCTTGGAGGCGAGAGAGCGCGACGAGTCGTTCGTCGGCGTCGAGCGCAGGCGCGCCGTGGCGTCCTCCTTGTCCTTGTCCTTGTGCCGCCGGAAGCGACCGAGTATGCCCTTTTTCGTGCTGCTGTGGTTGTTGCTGTTGCTGTTGTTCGGCGACGTCTGGCCGTCGGGGGTCGATCCCGCCCTAGGGTTGAAGTAGCCCGTGTTGCTCATGCCGCTCGGGGTCGGGCTGTGGGCGCGCGACGACGCGCTGGCGCCGTAGAAGACGGTGGCGGCGGATCCGCCTCGTTCCCGCACGTTCTGCACGTGCAGGCTGGCCTGCGAATCTTCCCTGCTGGCCATGGGCCTCAAGGCGCGGCCATCGTCGATGCTTCGGTTGTGCCGGTGGTGATGCGAGGTGCCCTTGGTGGTGGAATGGCCGGAGCGGTTGGAGGAGGATGTCTTTGGTGGGCCCTGTGCGCTGTTCGGGTCCTCGCTGTTGATGTAGCGTTCGCGATCGGGGCCGGACAGGATTTCTCGAACGGGCGCTTCGCCGTATCTGGCGATGTCCTGTTTTGGGGGGGAAGAGGTGGGCGTTAGCACGAGTAGGCAACGGTCGGCGGCTATGATGAGGCACGACTGATTCAATCCAAAGGAAGGGGGGGAGTATCCAAAGGGGAGAGGATGAGGCACGACTGATTCAGTCCAAAAGTCCAAAGGGGGGAGGAGGAGGGGCTTCAACAGGACCGGGGTGGGTGCGGCTGCTTGGCCAAGAGCGGAGGCTGGTCCACGTTGGGGAGGAGCTTAAGAGTCAAGTCGTCGTCAAAGGAGGGTGCAGGGGTTGGAGAAATGCGGAGCAGCTATGGGCCTTGGGAGCGAATGGATGGAATGGGTAGCGGTCTTGGGTAGCAGCTTTTGGTGGCAGCTCGTGGATGGGCTTTGGGCAGCTCGTGGATGGGCTTTGGGGAACAGCTAGATGGATGGGCAAGGTTTTGGTAGCAAGGCTCTGGTAACAAGGCTTCGGTAGCAAGGCTTCGGTAGCAAGGCTTCGCTTTGAGTAGCAGCCTTGGGTGGCAGCCTTGGGTATGGAAATGTCGGGGGGCACAACGGCGAAGCTGGGCAGAAAGAGCACGTCAAGACTTACATCCGAGTTTTGGTAGAGGAAAGGAACAACCTCAGGCGCCGGCACCGGTGTCCTCGGTCGCGACGAGGCAGGCGAGGCGTCGCGCGTGTGGTCCGTCGCGTTGGAGTAGTTGCGTTCCCTCGTGGGGCGGCTGTGGCTGTAGGACCGCGATCGATCTTTCCCCGTGGCCGTGCCCGTACCTGTGCCTGTGCCTGCGCCTGTGAGGGACGACTGCAGGCTCGTCTCCGAGCCGTCGCGGCCGGGAAACTGCTCGCCGAAGAAGCCCTGCAGCTTCTGCATGCCGCCGCGGCGGACGCCGCTGTTGCGCGACCCCGTGCTGCTCGACGTGGCGATGCTCGCCAGCGAGGGCCGCCTGTCGTCGTTGTCAAAGGGCGCCATGTCGTGCTGCGCGTCGTGCGGCGGGAAGGACGGCACGGGGCGTATGGGGGCCGGTTGTCGGAAGACGGGCGACAGGGGCGACGCGAGGGCGGACGAGAGGTTGTCGCT
Organism: Verticillium nonalfalfae; assembly: GCF_003724135.2. Taxonomy (NCBI): domain Eukaryota; kingdom Fungi; phylum Ascomycota; class Sordariomycetes; order Glomerellales; family Plectosphaerellaceae; genus Verticillium; species Verticillium nonalfalfae. The sequence goes on from NW_021167275.1 coordinate 26,158, forward strand.
CGAGTCGTTGTAGAAGCTCGTCGGGATCGGGCCGTCCTGGGGCGTCAGAGGGCCGCCGCCGCCGCCTCCTGCGAAAGGCGACATGCCGTCATCGTCGCCGCCGCTCGTCATCCAGGGCGCGACCTGGGCCATGGACGATGGGTGGCCCGACGGCGGGCTGTGTTGGATCTGGGGGAGGCGGTTGCCGGACGAGTCGAGCACGGCGAGGTCGCGGCGGTAGTCGCGCAGGTCGCTGATGCGGCGGGAGTTTCGTCGGGACGCGCTGGGCGCATGTGAAGACGAAGAGGAAGGCGTCGTCGAGATGGCCATGGGCGCGGCAGCACTTCGCGCGGCGGCAGGCGAGCCGGCGGGCGTGGCATTCGGTGCGGTGGACGCAGCAGCAGGCGGCGTCGAGCTCGAGATCGGCGTCATGATGGAGGAGGAGGAGGGAGCAGGGCCAGGCTGCTTGCTGGAGAGCCTAAAAGAAGCGCGGACGCAGGTTGCCGTCAGTTTGCAGGTCTTCGTGGCGCCGTTCCGTGGGCCGCCATGCTTTTTTCCCTTTCCCCTTTGCCTCCCATTTGCATTTCCATCCCCACGCCCCCCCCCCCCCCCCCCCCCCCTCCTGCCTCCTGCACTCCCTTGCTCTGGCGGCCGAGGGATCAGAGACAACGGCGGGCGGCGAATGTCTCACACGGCACGCACAAGCACCAACGAGGCACACAGGCACCAGCGAGGCACACCATGGCGATGAGGAGCGAGATGGAGGGAGACAGAGGGAGAGAGAGAGAGAGAGAAAGAGAGAGAGAGGGCTTCGGACAGGAGAAACTCACCTGGGTATGGTGGACATGCGACGATGGCTTCGCTCGTCGGCCTCGCGTCGAGCGGCGGCGGCGGCAGACACAGAGGCGGCAGCGGCGGCGGAGGGCGATGACGAGGAGACGGGTGTTACGGTGACGCCCGAGTGGGCGCTGTCGGCGCTGCTGCTCGTTGCGGAGCGAAAGCGGTCGCCGACCTCATGCCGGGTCATTGTGTGTGGGCCGTCGTGGCAGCGCGGAGGGCCATGCCATTCGGACGCGGAATTGCGTTGCTTGCTGCTTGCGTGCTCTGGTTGGCTTTGCTGTGTTCTTTTCTGTTCTGTTCTGTTGTGCTCTGCGCTGCTATGCTCTGCGCTGCGCTGCGCTGCTTCACTGTGCTCCTGACGAGCTTCGAGGTGTCAAGGGTTCGAGCGTGTACGCGTCCTGATGGACCACCGGGCAGGAGGAGGGGGCGCGCGAGGGGCGACCAGGACGGAGAGGAGGCAGCGGGCTGGCGGGGATCGAGGATCGAGTATCGATGATCGGGGGTCGTGGATCGGGTGAGGCGGGATGGCGGGATGGCGGGATGGCAAGGGCGCGCCGTGTCGAGTCGTCGTCGCTGATGGATAGAGGATCAGCAGGAGCGTGAAGTGACGAAAGAAAAGTCGATGATGGCGGCGATGTTGGATGGGTCGTGGTGTGTGTGTGTGGTGGTTCAGGTGTGTGGCCAAGACGTGTGGCCAGAACGGGTAAACTCTCGTGTCGGCGGCTCTGCTTTGGGTGGTCGTAGTGGTGGTGGTGGTGGTGGTAGTCGTACTGTCTGACTGGTCGTCGTCAATGTCTTCGTCTCATTTCATTGCTCCGAACGCGACTGGACCTACTTTGCTCCCCACACAGCGTCACGAAATGCGATGAAGCAGTGAGGTATGGCGCCCGACACACAAGGCCGAGGCAGAGATGTGGTGAGCAGGCGAAGCAATGGCGCAACGGGCAGGCTGACGAGGACGATTGCGCACCAGATGGATTGGAGGAGCTGAACAGCCAACACCACACACACACACACACACACACACACACACACACACACACACACATCCACTACACCATGGCCTTTCAGCTAAGCTACCGGTCCGGACAGGTTTCGGCCGCAGGGTGGAGAGTGGGAGGCCCGACCAGGGTCAGGTCCTTTTGGGCGAAGCCTGGTGAAGCGAACAAGGTGAGGCGGAGCTGGGGGTTGGGGCGCCCGTTGGCGCTGGCGCTGGCGCTGGTGCTGGCGCTGGATGCTCGGCGGGAGGAGGGCACATCCTCTGCTAGCGGGGTCCAGGAGGACCCTGTTGTGTGCATTGGGTCGTCGATACCTCCCTCCCAAGGTACCTTACCTAGGTACGATTGAGACGCTTTGTGCGTGCTCTGTCACTGTGCTCTGTCCATCGTGGTCGTTGTTGTGCAGAGCTCGCGCGCACGGCGCACGCGGGGACCCCGGCCATGCTGGTGATGTGCGGCAACTGGGACAAGCCCTGAAGGCCTGCGGGGCCGTCCTGAGGCCCTAGCTACCTACTCAGGTACCTACCTCTAGGCACCTGTCTGGGTGCCGTGCCTTACAGTAGAGGTACTTGTAGGCACCTCACGCAGGGTGACAGCAAGCGGCACTCCATCATCCAAATAAACCCCTACCCTACCTTCCTCTCTCCACTGAATGCACTGAATCTCTATCGAGTACATAATGGATGACATATGTGACATATGTAGGGATTGTGGTATTTTCTTTTGTCAGTTTTAACCCGATAGAACGTATCGTATCACGTTTCAAAATAAGCTCATGTTTTTCGAGGCGCCAGGTGGTCTGGTCATCAGCATCTGCACCTTGTCGAGAGCCACATCGCAAGCGCGGATCTAGGGGGCCTCGGAGCGAGAAGCGCTACGGGCCCAACACGGGTTAGCGACGGCACCATCGAGCGGGGATCACTGGGGCTCGAACGGGCCTGCTGGGTGGGTACCTCGGGATGCTGTTCAGAACTGGAGCAGCTCACTGAACCTCTTCGTCCACTGTGCTCTCCCTCTACTGTGCTCTCCCTCTACTGTGGTCTTCCTCTACTGTGCCGCCTCAGGGTTCTGTTGACCAGTTCGCGGATACACTCGTCCAAAATGGACAAAAACCATGGCCGCTCTACCAACCATGCTCACAAAAACACAGAACCGCGACAGCCGCGCCCTCATTGCTCATTGCCTGTGCTGCGGCCGCCGTGCATGGGGCCTCTCTTGTCTTGCGTGGGCCAGCTCGTCCGCAGCGCCCTGGTACGCCCTGTGCTCCTGTCATGTCCTACCTGGGTACCTAGGCACCCTGCCCTACACACCACAGCCCACAGCCCACAGCCCACAGACCACAGTCAGTCCACAACCACATGCAGTTCGCCCACAGCGCCGCGGCGGACAACGGCCACACCAGACAGGAGCTCAGACCCCCTTCGTCCCATCTTCTGCGACCGCCAGTCCGACACGCGCCCGGTGACAGCCCCATACCGCTGACAGCCCGCTGACAGCCCCATACGGCGACGGCAGCCCGGGACGGAGGCGGGCTGGGCGAGTCCGGGCCTTCATGAAACCAGGTGCTTTCCCCCCCCTGCCAACCTAGGTCCTGTCAGCTTGGGCACATACCTAGGCAAGGTACAGACGGCATCGTCTTCTGGTGGCTGGTCCTGCCATGTCGGTGATGGCGCGTTCGGCGTGCATAGAGAAAGCCGACAAAGGAAGCCGACACGGATCGCCGCCATCGTACCATTTGGTCGTCATCAACTTTCTTTTTTTTTTTTTTTTTTTTTTTTTGGGTTGCTGAGTGCTGCGTGCTGAGATGTGACAGGGACGTGTCTTGTTTGCCGTGCGTACCTAGCGCGGTGCAACTGCAAAGTGAGTTCCTTGCTACGGTCAGATGGGTAGATAAGGCTGAATGAGACATGTCTGACGCTCATGGGATGACAAGTCATCATTGACTGACGGGAGACATGCTGCCAAAATAGCGCGGAGGGACGACACGATTCAAGACAGCAGCATCTGGTGCCGGCCATGTCGTTTGCCTTGGTTTGTGACCTGGCAATGGACAGGCTCTATGTTATAGTACCTAGTACCTACCTGACCATAGGTACTATCGAGCTTGAGGTAAGGTACCTAAGTAAGGTACCTAGATAATAGGCAGGTAGGTAGGAGACTGGTAGCCTCACCAGGCACAGGCACAGCGGCCCGGCCTTTTACCCGATTCGGCCGGCTCCTTTCGTCGCTTCCTCGCCGCGTCAAGATCGTCAGCATCAACCTCCGCCCGCCAACATGGCTATTCCCCTTGTCGTACTGCCGACTGTCCTTCCCACGGTGCTCTCCCACTGCGCTCACACATGACTCCGGCTTCTCCCTCTCATGCTCGGCCTTTTCCCTCTTGTGGTGAGCCATGTCGTCTCTCTGCCCCCTCACAACGTCATCCACACAGGCAGACAGTCTAACCCCCGCCTCGGCCAGAACACCTCCCCCTCGGAGAAACCAACGAAGAACCGGGCCCGGACAGACTCCAGCACGGCTCCAGAAAACCCGCCGACGAACTAGATGGATCCTAGCCCGCTCTGATCCAAAAGCTCGTTCGTCATTCCTGCAACCGACCGCGGGGCCCCGCCTCATTGGTCCTCACTTTCGCAGAAATACTCGGAGAAACGGGCCCTCCTGCACAAAACCACGTACCATCGCCGCTGGCCGTCCGCCGCACGGCACGGGCTCAATCGGGCAATCGGGCAATCGGGCAATGTGACTATTTCAATGTCCTCTTGACTGAACGAACGCCGTCGAGTTCCGTCTGTCGCTTCACTTCCAATCCACCCCCCCGCCCACTCGCCTCGCCTCTCGTCGTCCCTCCTCTCGCCGCCCCCTCTCCTCGATCATCATGGCAGCAGCTCCGAACGGCGTCGTGCGCCAGAACGGCCACGCGAGGCAGCACCGCGCCTGGTGGAAGGAGAGCGCCGTCTACCAGATCTACCCGGCCAGCTTCCAGGACTCGACCGGCTCCGGCGTCGGTGATCTCAAGGGCATCACCTCGCGGGTCGACTACATGAAGGCGCTGGGCGTCGACATTGTCTGGCTGTCTCCCATCTTTGAGAGCCCGCAGATCGACATGGTACGGCCGCCGCCGCCTCGTGCCCTTTCCCTTCTCACACGCTGCCTCACGCGCTCCTCTCACACACCCTCCCCTCTGACAAGACACCCAACGCTAACGACGACCAGGGCTACGACATCAGCGACTACCGCAAGATTGACCCCCCCTACGGCACCATCGAGGACGTCGACGCCCTCAAGGACGCCCTCCACGCGCGCGGCATGAAGCTCGTCCTCGACCTCGTCGTCAACCACACGAGCGACCAGCACGAGTGGTTCAAGCAGTCGCGCTCCTCCAAGGACAGCCCCTACCGCGACTGGTACATCTGGCGCCCCGCCCGCTACGACGCCGACGGCACCCGCCACCCGCCCAACAACTGGGACGCCCACTTCCAGGGCAGCGCCTGGGAGTGGGACGAGCACACGCAGGAGTACTACCTGCACCTCTTCTGCACCGAGCAGCCCGACCTCAACTGGGAGAACCCGGCCGTGCGCGACGCCGTCCACGCCATCATGCGCTTCTGGCTCGACCGCGGCGCCGACGGCTTCCGCCTCGACGTCATAAACTTTATCAGCAAGGACCAGGCCTTCCCCGACTCGGACCGCACCGTCCTCCGCGGCGCCGAGCACTACGCCGCCGGGCCCCGCCTGCACGAGTACCTCGCCGAGCTCGGCGCCATCCTCCGCGAGTACGACGCCTTTAGCGTCGGCGAGATGCCCTGCGTCACCGACACGAACGAGGTCATCAAGAGCGTCAGGGCCGACCGCGGCGAGCTCAGCATGATCTTCCACTTTGAGTTGTAAGTCCGGGGGGCGCACGCGCTGTGTGGCGCGACGGAGAAAAGAGAAAAGAAGACCTCGACTGACCAGCACAGTGTCGACCTCGACCACGGCGACCAGGGCAAGTTCTCGCCGCGCGCGTGGCCGCTCGCCGACTTCCGCGCCGTCGCCGACAAGTGGCAGCGCTTCATGTACGTCAACGACGGGTGGAACGCCCTCTACCTCGAGAACCACGACCAGCCGCGCGCCGTCAGCCGCTTCGCCAGCGACGCGCCCGCCCACCGCGCCGACGCCGCCAAGATGATCGCCATGGTGCAGGCGCTGCAGGGTGGCACGCCCTTTGTCTACCAGGGGCAGGAGCTCGGCATGCACAATATCCCCAAGGAGTGGGGGATGGAAGAGTACAAGGACGTCGACTGCCTGAACCACTGGAAGTGCGCATCTCTCCCCTCTCCTGACTCCGTGCCCCCCCCCCCCCCCCCCCCCAATGCTGACGGACGTGCTCCAGCCTCTACAAGGACTCGCCCGACGAGAAGCGCAAGGCCGCCCTCCGCGTCGAGTACCAGAAGAAGTCGCGCGACAACGCCCGCACCCCGATGCAGTGGACCGCCGGCCCCCACGCCGGCTTCACGACCCCCGACGCGACGCCCTGGATGCGCGTGCACCCCAACCACACCGTCATCAACGCCGACGCCCAGGTCCACGACCCGGCCTCCGTCTTTGCCTGCTGGCGCACGGTGCTCGACACCCGCAAGACGCACAAGGACGTCTTTGTGTACGGCGACTTTGCGCTCGTCGACGACGACCACGACAAGATTTTCGCCTACGCGCGGACCGCCGACGACGGCGCGACGGCCGTCGTCGCGGCCAACTTCTCCGCCGACGAGGTCGTCTGGGAGGGCTTCAAGGGCAGGACCGTCGCCGCGGTGCTCGTCACGAACAAGGGGCGGACCGTCGACGCGTTGGCCGGCGATGCCGTCACGCTGGCGCCGTATGAGGGTGTTGCTGTCCTGCTGGGCTGAGGGGCCTGGGTGCTGCTGCTGCTGCGGCGTCGGAAGCGCAAGGGAAGGGAAGAGCGAGGCTAGACTTATGACTGCATGAAAATGGGTAACAAGGGATGTATAGACGGAGGGTTCATTCCCAAGACGAGTTTCCTTCAACGCCGAGACGCATGGCTGTCGCGTGACTCTGACCACGACGAGAAGTGCACATGGAAACATCAGTTCGTTCGCTGCCGGATCACATCATGCCACCCGAGCCGCTCGTCGTTATTTCAGCCATTGCTGGCTCTCGCATCATGTACTACCGACTGGACATGGTATGGTACTGTCTCCTCTCGTGGTCCCGTCCTAGTATACAGCCGAGGAAGGCCCCTCCTCCCCTCCTCACGTAAAGACATTGTCATCGCTGTCGTCGTCTGCTTCGCCCATGTCGACCACGACATCCCCAATCTCCTCGTGCAGCAGGTCGCCGATCAGTACGCTCTCCTCGAGCACGGCGCGCGCCTCGTCGGCCCCGACGGCCAGGTCCTCCATGATGAGCCGCGACGCGAGCTCGGGCACGAGCACGGTGGACACGAAGACGGCGCTGCCGCGCGCGGCGACGAGCTCGTCCTCGACGGCGCGGCGGCGCAGCGCCGACGCGAACCGGCTGATGAGGTGCTCCGACATGACGCGCAGGCCGCGCGGGCCGTAGTAGCCCGGCGCCAGGCTGCGCTCCGTCGTGCGCAGCGTGCGCTCGCGGCCGTCGGAGACCTTGTCGGCGAGGACCGACCTGTAGTGCGAGGCGTCGCCGTGGACGATGCGCTGGAGAGCCCCGTCGTGCGCGGCGAACCGCGACGGCAGCGCCTCCCAGTCGATGTCCGGGTAGCCCTTTTCGAGCCAGGTGGCCCTGGCCGTCTTGGCGTTGTGGAGGCGGCAGAACTTGATCTGCTGGTTGATGCTGAGCGGCCGGCCTTTGGCGAAGGCGCGCAGCAGTTCCTCGTCGACGGCCAAATCACACATGGGGCACTTGGCCGAGGTTGCCCTGGTGGGCCTGACATGGCTGTCCTCCTCCTGATCTTCTTCGTCGTTGTCGTCATCGTCATCGCTCGCCAGGCTCAGGGTGCCCGGCGACGTGGCTTCATAGGGACCTTCGTGCGAGTCGTCGAGGCCCATGCCGGGGAGGCTCGCCGGTAACCTGAACGTGCTTCCGGCGACGAAGACCTTGGGTTCTTGGAGGGCTTCTGCCTTTTTCGCCTTTTTTCGTCGACCTGATAGCCGAATAGCAGGCTTGCCCTGCGGGGGCACATAGGGTACGGACAAGTCATTCTGGCGAGGGGCAGGAACCGATTTGCCTGGGAGTAGTTCGGGCTTCTTATATGTTGGGCGTTTCGGGAACGCGTCCAGAGGTAGTGGCACACACTTTTTGTAGCCGGTTTTACTTACCGGCTTGTGATCTGGACTTGTGGGTAGCGAGTCGGGTTCTTTGAATCTTGAGCTCCTCCTTTTCGGGATCCTCTCAGAGTCCTCACCTGATGGGCTCATGGGTAGAGCATCAGGGGCTCTATACGATGTCTTTCTGCGAGTTCCATTCCGTGACGAAGATGGGGCAGCGTCGGGGCTCGCTCCCGGCGTTGTTGACTTCGTGCCAAGACCTGTTTCCTTCTTGGTCCCTCGTTCGCCGTATTTCCTCTGACTGGCTTTGACCTTGGTCTGGTGGAAGACATCCTCAAGATGGCGCCCGCCAGTCCCCTGTTCGCGCGGCGAAGACGCCCTCCGCTTGGCGCTTCGTTCGGCGAGAACGTCGGCATCGTCTGACAAGTCTGCATGGTCTCGCTTGCGGCTGGCTGCGCTCTTGGACTTGAGATTGGCGTCCCTACTGCGCAATGGTCCCTGTCTAGACTCGTCTCGGCCGCCGCCGGCGGTGGTTCGTCCTCGGTCTCCGTGGAACTTGGTTCGTTTGATGTCGCCCCGCGCCGCCGGGCCATCGTCACTGTCAGAGTCGAATCCACTGTGATTCCAGTCTTGTGATGCGCCGGCGCTCCTTCCCCGCCTCGCCTCAGCTTCAGGGCTCGCGTCGCGCTTCGGGCTCCTATCCCCTGCTGCTGACATGGTGTCTGAACTCTCATCACACGAAGAGCTTAGAGGAGCGGCGTAGATGTCTTCCGGTGTCTCGATGGGCTCCGGCTTCCGCTCTGGGGCTCTCTCGACCTTCTTTCCGTTGACCTGGCTCAGGAGGGGTTTGACCCCCCTGGCCGTCAGCCCCGGTGCCCTGCGTTGAAAGTGCATGCCTGGGCTGTTTTTGTGGTTCATGACATGATGGTGTGTGCGACGAGGACCCAGACAACCAGCGATGCAGCCGTGATGGGACAAACAAGCCAGTACGAGTAAGGTATCCGGTACCCTTGAGTACCTTACCCTAGACAGGGTGGCGAAGTCTCGCTGACGGCGTAACCGCGAGGCGTGTGCAGACGCTTTCACAGGAAGAAACCAAATACAAGATGGAACCGAGTCGAAAGAGCAGTGGCTCGCGGTAGCTTCAATGGCGTTTGATGAGACGTGATGAGGTCGAAGACGACGTTGGTCGCGTGAAGCGGAGGTTCTTGCCAAGCCTAGTGCGAACCCTCATGTGAGACGCGTTGCACTCCACCACAGTAGCAACCCACCGTGCCGATTGAGGTGCATGTAGGCAGATGCATACACTGTGCATTAGCGCAATGACGCCTCTCGTCCCTCGCCTAGGTACCCACCTAGGCACCCACCTAGGCACCCCTGGGCAGGGGAGCTTGGGCGGCGCCAACCCCTGAAGCCCTGCGGCGCCCTGAAGCCGTGCGCCGCCCTGAAGCCCTGCGGCTCTGCGAATCTACACCAGCCAGCCTCGGAGGCTTGCATCTGCCAAACAACGTCCCATCTTTCCGCTACCTACCTTCACCCAAGGTAGGTACTACATGCAAACAGCATCGTCATCACCTTCCTTTTCTCCCTCGATGGCATAAATCATTGCAGCCGAAGCACAAACATCCCCTCTGGCTCCAGAAACCCACGCAATGGCGCTCAATCGCAAATACGCCAACCTGCCCGACCTGGTTCGCTCGTTCCCAGCCTTGGGGTATCCATCACAGGAGCTGACAGGCCTCAGGACTCGGCACCTGACATTTACGAAACACCAGACCTCACCGACGACATTTCGACTGCGCCTGTATGCTTCTGCCTGCGTCATGTGCCGCTGTTCCAGTGACTGACCCACACAGACCACCACAGGACCCTCGCAATCCGATGACGAGTTCGACGACGATGACGACGCCCCTGGCATTTCCCGCTCTCGGCTACGCATAGACGAGGCAAGGTCCCGTTTCCTGCCATCCAGCGTTGACGCCTCGGCAGCCGACTTCTCCGACCGCGTCGACGGCAAGCGCAAGTCCTACAAAACGACGACGCGGCGGCAGCGAATCCTGGAGGATGGCACGACCGAGATTGGGGACCTAAGCGATGAAGACGACGAGGAGCACCTCGACCGGAAGATCGCGAGGCTTCAGCGGGAAATCGCCGAAGCCAAAGAAGAGTTTGGCAGGAAAAAGGCCGCCGCCGCTACACAGCCAGCCATCGCCGCCAGCGACGCGCAGGAACAGAAGCTGGCCTCCCTGAGCCAGGTCATTGACGAGATCTCCCGGAGCATCGAACCGCATGCCGGCGTCGCGCCCTCGCAAAGGCCGCTGCCGCAGGCAGGCACCGAGGTGCAGCCAGAGGGCCTGCCCGCCACGGGGACCGCTTCCTACACGATCACATACGCGCCGACCTACGAGCAGAGCCACGCGCTGGCCAAGGCGGCCGACTTTGACAGACGCCTCGTCCTCCTCGAGAAAGGCATCGGCATCGGCTCGGCCGCCCTGCCGGAAGCCGACACCAACGGTCTGCCGCGCGCCATCCTGCCGACCCTCGACGCGCTGCAGAGGCAGATTGTCACGCTGTCCCAGGCGTCGACGTCGAACCTCGACGCCATTACGCGGCGCGTCCGCACCCTGACGCAGGAGGCCCACCAGCTCGAAAAGGCGCGGCAGGGCGCCAAGGCCGCGCGGGAATCCCTCGGCGGTGGCAGCCCTTCCTCCGCCGAAGACGCCGAGGACTCGGAGCAGACGGCCAAGATCAACGCCCTCTACGGCACGCTGCCTACCATTGAAAGCCTGGCGCCCCTGCTGCCGCCGCTCCTCGACCGGTTGCGGTCCTTGCGCGCCGTGCACGCGGACGCCGCGTCCGCGAGCGAGTTTCTCGAGCGCATCGAGAAGCAGCAGGCCGACATGACGGCCGACATGAAGCAGTGGCGGGAGGGTCTGGACAAGGTCGAAGAGGCCGTCCGCGAGGGCGGCGCCACGATGAGCGGGAACATGAAGGTCATCGAGGGGTGGGTGAAGGACCTCGAGGGGCGCGTGGCGAAGCTGCCGTGATGTGCTAGCTGTGAAGATACCCTTGCCTGAAGCATCTACGCATGCGTCTGTCTATGTTTGTTCGTCCGTCCAGGTGAATCAGTGCACTTGAGGCCTGCTTTTTATAAAGTATGAGCCTGTGCTTGTTGGTTGCAGATTTGTTGAGCAGCTACGAAAGCGTTCTGTGTTGGGACTGAGGCAGTCGCATTTCGCATGGGGTACTTGTCGACGGCCTACTCACCCCATCTGGTAGTAGTTTGGCGTCATTGAGCTCATCAGCACTCTCATCCCATGTCACAGTCCCTTCACCGTCAAGCCATGTAGTGTGACAACATGCATAGACTCGGTGTTGAAACATAGTCGAATTAATCTAATGTCATGGAGGTTTGAGAAGTGGAGGCGAAAGTGAGAATCGTGAGCCAGATTTTGTTCGCCCGTCGAGATGCTTTCGATACCTACCTAGATACCGGAAACTTCATTGAGTTTCCGAGCAGGGTCGACAGTGATTAGTATTCATCTTGTGTTCATGTCGCGATACCTCATAAGCTACTAGCAATTTCAACAGCATGGATTCCAATACAATATAAACAAACGTTCCGTACCAGTCATGTCTCTGTGATTCGCATGGTGCAAGCTGCTTGAATACACCTAGCCTGCGCCCCGAGTGAGCGTGTCCAGTGGAGCGCCTCCGTCGTTGCTGTGACGCCAGCCCATCACGAGGTCACATGACCTCCCCCACCTAAATTTTACTACATCTTTCTTCCGCTCGCAAACACTTTTTCGTCTCTTTTCCTCACCAACAACAATCAGGATTCTGGGAAAACACCCTGAGCACTAGCACGTTTGTGCTTAACACCAGCCGGTAAGCATTGCCTCCATTTCTTCCTCACACATCCCCCTCTGGTATGATGAACATCAAAAGCATGTATTACCTGAATCCTTTGATGAACCAAATTTATCACCAAGATCTCTGATCCAGTCTCTCGCCCGCTATTTTTTCTTTCTGCATTGTCAATCGTAAAGCAGCGTGCTAATCCTGCATTACTAGGCTACCAGCACAAGTACCACAACCATGAGCTCCACAGGTCGGCCGCCCAGCGGCCACTTCAACATCCTGTACTTCGCAGGTGCAAGCTCCTACACCGCGAAGGACCAGGAGGCTCTTCCCGCCCCTCTTCCTCTCGGTCGCCTCTTTGATACCCTCGAGGAGAGGTACAGTGGGATCAAGTCCAAGATTCTTGATTCGTGCCTGGTCACAATCAACCTTGATTACGTAGATTTACCTAAACCCGGAGAGGATGGTGCCATGATTAAGGAGGGTGATGAGGTGGCCATCATCCCGCCGGTCAGCTCGGGATGAGGTCGAAATGCACAGGATCCGCAAGTCGACCTCGAGTGCCACTATCCACTGGATGCCACCGCAATCCCGCCCTCTCTTGCCCCCAACCTGCCCTCGTCGGGAAGCAGCGGCTCGGCCTCGCCGCTGCGACTCGATCTAAACCTGTTCCACCTGTGACGTCCAGCCTTACCCCAGCGCCATGCACGGCGGCACGCGAACACTGTAGCCACGGCCAGCAGGAGGAAGACGAGCGTCGACGCGATGGAGATGACGCCCGTAAGCCCCGTGATGGTCGACACCTGGCAACCCAGCGGCCTCGTGCGCATCTCCCAGCGCTCCTCGCGATACGGGCATATGCCCTCGTCGTACGCCGGCGCCAGCAGCGGGATCGGGTACGCGTTTGGGACGCACGCCCATGTCTGGATCACTTGTCAGCCATGTGTTACCTTTTAAAAATCACTGGCGCTTGCGCTCACGAGGGGACACCAGCCGCACTGCGGCTCACTGAGGCACTTGTGGCACTCGGCATTGCGCCAGCAGCGGTAGAAGTGTTCACGGTCGCCTTCGCGGACGGTAAAGTTGTCGCGCAGCGCCTGCAAATCGGCGGCGAGGACAGTACTGGGTGCATCCATTCGTCCCAATGTTCAATCCGGCAAGTGAAGCCTTCCTCGGTGATGGCGGAGATGCAGGCTTGCTCGTCGTCGGTGGAGTGAGGTCTGCTGTTGCCTGATGTTTCGGTCAGTCCTGTGGCTGGGTTGTGGCTGGGCTGCCATCAGCCACCAAGTCGACGTTCGGTGCAAGTCAGCTTGCATCGTTGGATGAAGTATGAGGGAGCTGAAAACCGGACAGAAGAAGGAATTGGACTGTTCGAGACAATCTCAATAAAAGTCAATGAGAACTTCAGCTGCTATCGCTGGCGTCCTTGACATCTACGTTTCGGAATGTCGCAGGTGAAGGCGATTTTGAACAATGCGTTGGGCTATTTTGCTGCGCAGGTCTGACACCACAGATCCAACAACAACTGACTACGATGGCACAACCAGTCCTCACTACTTCATATTCCCATTATGCTCTATAAGAGACTTGTCTGAGAAGGTCTTGTGAATTCGACGGACTGAAAACATCGTTTGATAATGATGATGCAATATGAATCTACAATGCTGTGTAGAAGCACGAGTAACAGGATGCTAGAGCAAGTTTTTGGACGGCTTAATGCCCCTAGATTTCGGCTTCAATCGCTGTTGATATTCTCCTCGATGAACACCTTAGACTGCTAACCAGCAATCATGGTATCGCCGCCCTCATTGCTAGGATGCTGCCTTTCACGCCACGGTTCGGGACACCTTCAAGTATCGATTTGCTGTGGAGACTTAGGAGTAGTACTGCAAGCTTGTAGTTATGCTTTGTTAAAAGCATTCGTAGAAGGCTGGCTTCAAGTGCCTACGGATGGAGTATTCTCAAGCATATTCAGAGACGCCATGAGTAGTTCTGCGTATTGCATTTGGTCATTCACCGCTGTTCAAATCCAAATACATGTCTCTTTCACGTGAGCTTGATTGTGTACGCCTAGTTGCTAGCCCTGTGAACGAAATCTCTTGCTAAAAAATAACACGGCGGGAGTCATTTTCTTCAGCAGACTGTTCCACGGGTGAGATCAACCGTGTTGCATTGCGCAACTATCAAGAAGCCAAATCATTTTCTCGACAAATAGATTCAGTAAGCATCTAGGCGAGAATCGGTTCCAAAAGGCGCACGGGTACTCCAGCTGGCTCTTGGGTGCAGCCTTGTTTTGCAGGTCTGAGATCTGCAGGATGGTCATCTCGGAAAGGTGAACAAACCAGTGCGTGAGGGATCGCATTCTGTGGGTTAAAAATGACCGGATTGCTCACGGTCATGCACTGCCACCTAACCATTTATCCAGAACTTCTTTTGAATGGTACCGAATCATCGGACCAGCCGTGGAGCGCATCGTCCCACCGGGAAGCGCCAAGATCTATCCTCGTCTATACCACAGATACAGGAACAAAATGCACACTCCAAACCTAAAGCATCACAATTCTGTGGCCTCTCCCCCAGGCTAGGACACTCACAAACATGATCTTCAGACATGCAAGTTGCGAGGATTGACCTGGCCACAATGAATCATAGCCGGCAAACGATCATGCCTGTCAGACGCCGAGATCATCCGGTTATCGGGTGCCTGCTAGACAGGGAGGCAAGTCCCCGGTGGTGGCGATGGTCCAGGCCTCACACATCCCTCTCATCTTCCCAGTCTTGATGGAGGAGCATGCCTAGGCCGGTCGCTTGGTCGTGAACAACCAAGCGCAGCATTGCCTTCTGCCAACGGGCTCCCTCAGCTACTGACCCGCTCATTCTGGTCCAGCCAGTCGGGCGGCAAAATTGCACAGCGCCCAGACTCGGTTCGGCCCACGGTCGGACATTCGAAGGCTTGAGCCATGCCTGGGCATGGGCAGCCAAGAAGGCCAGGCTGGGCAGGCAGGTCATCTTTTCTCGTCCCAACGTGATGGATGGGACAACAACCAACAGCTGAGCCCTTTGTGCATATGGCCCATGCCGATCATATCCACTGGAAATGCCTTGGGGCCGTAACAATATGCCCAGGCGAGCACGCAGCTTGGCTTCACAAGCTTTGGCTGTGGGTCACAAAAACGACCGGGCCCTGGGGAATGCATCGTACTCGAAGAGCCTCCGCTCATGGCGTCTCTCTGTTGGATTGCAGTTCACAATCATTGCGAGCCTCCGTATGAAAGCCATCTGTGAGTTCGTATCTGAGGCATGTTCCAAGGAGAAAATAAGTGCTGTAACTTATGTGATGGAACATAGGACAGGACTGATGCTGTGCCATGCAACCACAGCCAGCGAGGCACACATGCTTTTGACAAGATGCTGAGCTCGTGTGACACACAACCGGATTCCCCATGAATCTGGGCCTTGACTCGATCGCCGTGAAACGACATGATCGAACTTTGATCTAAAAGGCTTACATGGTGGTGTTGACGGTGCCAGGCAGTTGCCGTCACCTGACTCGGCCCCAAGGAGCGAGTGCTTGGGCAGGCGCCAGGGAAGGCACAGTCCGGGTGTACTTGACAAGATTTACCCTGGTGGATTGGCTTGTACATTGTACCCCAAAACAGGTGCCCATTTTTTGGGCTGTTTATCCTCCCAGCCTAAATTCAACCCCAGTCATCATCTGTGCCTCCTCCCTCCACGCGACATTACAGCATTCGAACCCAAACTTACACCCATCAATGTTCCTCTAGCGAGCATCACGATTCATGGCCGAACGAGAGGCTGAAAGCAAGAAAAGGAAGAGAGACAGCTGCAACTGCTGGTGTCTCACCGAGGCCAACACATGGTCAATACGCACCAAACCATCCTTCTATGTGACCTAGGAACTTCGGCCCTCACTTCCTGCATTGTGCTTGTGCGTGCTCGTGCCTTGCCTACGCCCACACCGGGGCAAGATCTTTGTTCAGTGGACCCCGAGGCTCCTCCAGCCCACATGGGAGCTACCGAGACCGAGCAACGTCGGTCAGCAACAAGCAACGGCCAAGCAGTAGCCAAGGAAACACCTGCTGGAACCAATTTGGATAGCCTCGGTTCCTCGGCCTTGCGACCGGCCTGTGCTACATTGAGGCATCCCATCGGTGTTCTTGGCTTCTACTCACCAGTCCAGCATGGTTATGAGGCCAACTGCGTACCATCAAGGGCAAATGAACCTAGATTTGGCTTGAGTTGGCCAGGGCGAAGAATGCCCGGCTCTTCTCCTGATCGCGCCGAGCTTGACAGGCCCAAAACCGGCGGCGGCACACATTCGAATCATGGGATGACTCGACTACTCCCTCTGCCCGCCAATTTCGATCATTTGCCGAGTCTCAAATGCTTGCGCGCTAGGAAGAAAGACGATACAATCCGGCTGAATGCCAACGCCCAACGGCATTACGAGCGCTTGGCGCCTCTCTCCCACCCTGGCGCTGAGCCCCCCACCTACAGGCAATGCCTTGTCGGCTCCTGTCGATGTGTGAATTTAGCCGGCTTCAGGCTAAATTGAAATCTGGGGCGGGGGGGGGGCGTTAGTGGTGGGAGTGGAGAGCGAGCGCCCGGGTGGTCTGCCGTGTCAACGCAGGACTCGGTACAGGGCGTTTTGGCATGTCACCTGCACGCTCTTTTACCTGAATCAAGGATAGCCTGTCAATCCGTACAGCTTTGCCGTCACTGAAGCAGACGATGGCCTACATGGTACAGCGAGGGGTGGTATTAGGCGACAGGCCTGAATAATCAACACCCGTCCAAAGCTCTAGAAGCAAGAAGCCTCTTCAGGCGGCCAGGACAATACCCAATAAGTTGGTCATGAAATGCGACACGCAACAACATGACAGCTGTGCCGTCTCAGCTCGTTTAGAGGGTGGGCCACCGAAACCAATAGCCATGGCCTCTGGGAGCACCAGCTACTGAGGCCCGATTGATCTCTCGATCCACCCTTCCATGGCAGGCCACCTCGAGCAGTGCATACTCCATGGTTTGTACCAACACCTTCGCCGTTCATATCGTCGAGGCCACCAGTCCGAAAGGCACAGGCTGCCTAACGTGCCTACAACCCGGCTTGGCTGAACTATACCACATCAGATGGTGTGTCTCGCGAAGTTTCTTGGATAGGTTCCGGGCTCTGAAAGGGTACTTACTGTGCACGCGTCAAGGCCAGAGCAACGCCTACCTGGGCTGCCACATGGCACGTCGCCGATTCGCTCGACATGAGCCTACTTACGATTGGACTTGGCATTTCTCCTTCGGCTTCGGAAGGCGCTCCTTGAATGTGGTCACCTCAATGCTAAACAGGGGCTGCTTGTCTGCCACTCATCAAAGGCTGTCAGACGAACCACGGTTGGTTGCAACAAGCCTGAGCCAGGGCGCCAGTCATGAAAGCCAACTCGCAGGCCGTCCTCGGTGTTACTTCCCCGCAGAGACCCCCAGTCCCCGGACAAAATCCCCAGGACCTGTATACGTGGACACCCACTCTCTTCTTCACCCCACCAAATGGAGCCATCATACACCATGGAAAGGACTGTGTGGGTGTCTTGCACAGCAAGCAGAAAGCGGTCGCCAGCGGTAATGCACGATGCGAAGTTGGTGCGGCAGCACAGCAAACACGCTTCGTCCTAATTCGGCACATGACTCCCTCTTCTCCCCTCTCGTTTCTCGACCTCTCCGATAATGTTCTTCGTACGAAGCCAAGGCAACTCCAAGAAAAACCCAAGAGATGGATCGACGTCCGTTGCCCTACGGCAAAGCAGCAAAGTGGACCATCCCCAGCATCAGGATTTCTTGGTCAAAATGCTTAGCCATCGCGTTTGGTCCAAATCTGCCATAGACAAAATGGCTTGCGATTGCTGCAATTCCAGCTTGACGGAGCTCCGAGTGTTTGGGCATGTGATGTCTTGCGAAGAAGTACGCGGATCCACGTCACATCGGGCGCTGGCTCCGTTGCCTCCGCTGTGGGCGGTCGTCTTGTTCTGGCGCACCTCAGGGGTGTGCAAGTGCAATTGACACTCCGCATCGTGCTTCGGAGCACCCTCGCGTGGAGGTTTGGGGTCGGGTCGGACATCATTGGTCTCGTCTCACTTTCGCCCGCCCGGCCGCCGCCGCTAGCCACCGCCGGCTCGCCCCCAGCGCGCCCCTGGCCTCTGCTCCTCTCACGGCACCCACCCCCATCCATGTCAGTGGCATCAGGCTCGTTCATCCTTTCGTTCGTTCATCGACGTCGACTTTTGCCGGATTGTCGCCCAGCGCCCCAGGCCCCGTATTCTAGCCTTGCTGCCGGATGCCACCCCTGTTCCATGCAGGGTACTTGGCAAAGCTTACCCTCCTGCAGGTTAATTGAACATGTTGTGGCAAGGTTGTCTCGCTCGATGGAGACCGCGTGCCATTCGCGTCCTGAATGGTGATCTGGGTTTGAAGGCCGGTCCGCATGCCCGTGCTCATGGCCTGCTCCCCCCTGGCAGAATCTTTCTTCCCCTTCTCTGTATATCTAGACCTGGGGTCCCCGCCTCAACCTCACACTGACTCCTCTCTCCTCATCCTCATCCCTTCTTCTCATCCCCTCGCCCACGCTTGCAAGAGGCCCCTAGCTCAGCCTGCTCGCGGAAGAGGTATCCCCCCCCGCATCGCCGATCAAAGACGTCTTGTTGTCTCTCCAGCACACCAGGAGCAGTTGCCCAGCATGCAGCTCACCTACTTCAAGCAAGAGAAGCCCAACGGCCAGCAGACCGTGGCCCAGGAGGAAGCGCCCAAGTTTGAGCGCGTCGTCTGGCACAAGGACCCTGGCCTGCGGAAGCTCTACTTCTACTGTGTCATTCTTTCCATCTCGTCTGCCGCCACAGGTTACGATGGGTAAGACTGCTCTCTCCTTGCTCTTTGATTGTGGGCCAAAAACAATGAGCAGCCAGCTGATAGGTGTTGTTCCACAGCATGTTCTTCAACGGTGTCCAGAACTTTCAGTCCTGGAAGGACTTCTTCGGCGACCCAAAGGGCGCTGACCTCGGCCTTCTCGTCGCGCTGTACCAGATCGGTTCCGTCATCTCCATCCCCATGGTTCCCATCATCACCGACAACTGGGGCCGCAAGCTGTCTATCGTTATTGGCTTCATCATCATGATTGTCGGTGCCGTCATGCAGGGTGCTTGCCAGAACTACGGCACCTTTGCCGGAGGCCGTGTTCTCCTCGGCTTCGGCAACTCGTTCTCCCAGATCGCCTCGCCCATGCTGCTGACGGAGATTGCCCACCCCCAGCACCGCGCGCGTCTCACGACCGTTTACAACTGCCTGTGGAACCTGGGTGCCCTCATCGTTGCCTGGACCACCTTTGGCACGGCCAACCTCAACAACGACTGGTCGTGGCGTATCCCCGCCATCCTGCAGGGTGCCCCCTCTCTGTTCCAGCTCTTCTTCTTGTGGTGGGTGCCCGAGTCCCCTCGTTTCCTCATTGCCAAGGAGCGCGACGACGAGGCTCTCGCCATTCTCGCCAAGTACCACGCCAACGGCAACGACCAGCACCCCACGGTTCAGTTTGAGTTCCGCGAGATTCGCGACACGATCCGCCTCGAGCAGGCCGCCAACACGAGCACCAAGTACGTCGACTTCTTCAAGACCAAGGGCAACCGCTACCGTCTCATCGTCATCATCGCCCTCGGCATCTTCTCGCAGTGGTCCGGCAATGCCATCATCTCCAACTACACCTCTCTCCTGTACGGAAACGCTGGTATCTCTGACGAGACGTCCCGCCTGGGTCTCAACGCCGGCAACACGAGCATGTCCATGATTGTGTCCATCAGCTTCGCCCTCATGGTCGACAGGGTCGGCCGTCGTCCCATCTTCCTGCTGGCCACCGGTGGCATGTTCGGCACTCTCTGCGTGTGGACCCTCACTTGCGGCCTGTACGAGCAGCACCGCGCGCCCGGCGCCAACATTGCCATGATCGTCTTCATCTGGGTCTTCTCGTTCTTCTACGCGACAGCCTGGTCTGGTCTCCTCATCGGTTACGCCGTGGAGATTCTGCCCTACTCGCTGCGTGCCAAGGGTCTCATGATCCTCAACATTGCCATCCAGGTCGCCCTCTGCCTCAACAACCAGGCCAACCCCGTGGCCATGGACCACTGGAAGGGCGAGGAGGGCACTGGCTACGGCGGCAACACGTGGATCCTGTACCTCATCTACGTCATCTGGGTCTTCTTCGAGCTGTGCTTCGTCTTCTACATGTTTGTCGAGACCCGCGGACCCACCCTCGAGGAGCTCGTCAAGGTCATTGACGGCCCTGACGCCCAGGTCGCCGACATTGACATGGGCCACGTCGAGAAGGACACGGCCCTGGAGGCCGAGAAGCGCGAGGACGCTGGCGTCGAGCAGGTCCAGTACCACTCCAAGGTCTAAAATTACGACGGACGGTTGTTGCTTGAGGCTCGCTCTATTTTCACTTTCTTCACGCCGGGCAAGACGTCGCATGCTGCATGTCTAGGCCGCCACGGCCCAGGTCGCGCATGCGTCTCTCTTGCACCGGTCGATGCGTTGGTCACTACGTCACGAGTCGGGATTTAATGAGAACAACGGCCGGTTTCCCCCCTCCAATCGAGGGGTGGAAAGGGGGTTGCCTAGGACTTTCGCTATTATTGATACCACGAATACAGAATCCTTCCGGATACGTGCTGCTCTCTTGACTTGCTGTGATTTTTTTTTTTTGCTGTCACTGTCCTCGTCCCTCAGGGTGTACAGTGCTGGTGTGTCACCGCAGTCGGCTAGGCCTCTTGTCTCCCCCTCATCTCCCCCCTTGATTGATTGGGGTTGCCGATCTGCGGTGCGCCGCTGGAGGTGCGGAGTAAGCGCTGACGAGACAGAGTGGGAACGGGAAGGATTGCGGAGGGCCACAGCGACAGGGGTGATGAGGCATGGGGGTATGGACATGGGGGGTTCATTAAGCATGGTTTGCGAGGGAGAAAAGTGAATGGTGGGTTGGCGGCCGGGCGGGGGATCTCCCTGCACTTTATTTGCTACGGGTGACGGCCTTGGGCTATTCGCTACGCTGGAAAGTGGGCGTTCTTCGGAGCCATGGTTGTATCGTCCACGGACGCATATTCATTAACCAACCCCCCCCCCCCCTCCTTTGAGAAAGTATAGGGTTACGCAGCAGACGAGACGTGGCAATGGGAGAGAAGACCATGGGGTCAGCTGGACGGGCGGCAGCTTGGGGTGGGCGATGACCTGTGGCATCTCGGTATAGTGTAGCCAAGACAAAGTGACGGGTAAGCGGCGTTCGTCTCGTCGTCACATTTTCGCGGTGGAGTTTCTTCTTTGTCCTGCCGTCTCCTGCTTGTGATCTAACGTAGGTTTGCGATGCCTTAGCCTCGGCGTGCTTTCTCCCGTCCCGCAGCGAAACCGGGGGCCCCGATCTTTCCTTCGTCGTTCAGAGCCGAGCGAGCAGGCGAGGTACTCTGCAGCTAGAGAGAGCGAGACATGGAGGCTCGCCCTTCTTCCCTCGATGCCTTGATTCTTCATAAACGTGAGTAGATGAGACTGGGATCGCTGCTCCACTACTCGGCAATGGCCTGCGGACTACACTCCAGGTAGCCACTGTCGTCGGCCTGCAGTCTTTGCCGATTCTCTCCCATCAAGCTTCGGCCAGACATCGTCGTGCCCGACCCCGCGCCGCAACGTGGAAACTTAAACAGATTCGACGAGAGCTCACGCACTACGTACAGACAACCCTCTCTGCCCAGACGTCCGACTGACTCGCAGCCGGCTCAACGGCCAGGCATCCGCGACAGCGCCCGACTCGGCAAAGGCCACGCCTCCCGCGCGTCTGCCGCGTCTGCCACGCCGTTCGGCAAATCGCACCTCTCGGCGCTCCGGTGAGAGCACAGTGTCCGCAGCCATTGGCGCACGCGGTGATACCCGGAGCGCGTGACCGGCGTACCGGCGCCGAAACAGTCGCAGGTTCGCCGGCGCGGTTGCCCCCCCTTGTCTCGTTCACGTAGCACGTAGTGCCTTGTCATCTACAGGACCTGCGGAGCGCGCATGCTGTGGCCGGATGGGGCCTGATGACCGTCCCATGGCAGGGTCATCACCCAAGTTCGTGGTAAATACCCCCTGACTAGATGCTCAAGATGGACCCAAGATCAACGGGTGGAACGTGGCATCTCATCACCTCGCATGCTGCACTCCGCGCTGCTTCAGACTGACAGGCATGGTCCTGAAATGATCTATCATCAACATTGCCGTCGTGTTCCCACGCTAGCCGATGCAACTACTACGCGGTCACTCCCGGTCCGCCATCCCTCGCCTGACCCTGTTAAGCTTCTTCCAAGGCTGGGAGGGTCCCTGCCATCGCTAGACCAACCCCTGATGTGCCATTTGCGACCGACGTGCCTGCGCCTTGCGCTTACGTAGCTCTGCCCTCCGTCGCCGAGCCCGCTGTTCCGGCTGTTCCGGCTCCGGCTCCGGCTCGTCCCCGAGCACCTCAAACGCCCTGAGGTCCGCCAAGAACCGCCGTATCCAAACTCCAGTCTTCTCCCGTATCCAAGTGTCCACGTCATCGTCGCATGCTGCAGAAGTTGCAATACACAAGCCTCGGAGGACGTCCCGGTCGTCAAACCCGCCTTCAAACCCGGGTTGCGCTGAGCCCGTACTCTCGGCCGGAGTGTCAGTAGCCTCGTGGTGCGAAACACCCGCCTCTGAATGTGTTCTCGTGTCCGATAGCACGTCAGCGCCGGAAACACTGGTAGTTTCAGTGCTCAGTTCTGGCTTTTTTTCTGTGCCTTCAAAAGATGTAACTTGAGGAGACAAGTTACCCCGAGGGAGAGATGTCTCCGGATCCGCGGGAGATAGGACTGCGTTTTCTTTTCCTTGACCATGAGAGGCATCCTTCTGTACTGGTGCGAGCGATGCCGCAACTGCATCTCCCTCCTTCTGTAGCGTTTCCAAGGCATCTAAAAGCGCCGTCTTCAGTGAGGATGCATTATCGACTCCATGTGCCCACATGGGTGGTATCTCCAGCACGGACATGCCGGTTTTAGCACATTTAGCGACAAGGCTGGCTTTCGTTGAGCCTATAGTTGACGCGGGTGGTGACGGAGGGGGATGGGCGGGCTCTTTAGGCTGAGGCGCTCGACCGCTGAAGATACTGGATGGCCGCTGGTGGGCTCGCTGCATGTCATGATGCTTCTTGGCCAGTTCAAGTTTCTCGCGGGCTTTTCGTTCCGGCTGTCGAGCCGAGATCCTGAGCGACTGACCAGGTCTTCCTCTTGGGCCAGCAGTTGAAGCCTTGGTATTTTTCGATATCCCATCTAAAGTAACTCCGGGGAGAGTAGGCTCTTCAGTGATTGTCGCAGGCCGGCCAACCGCAGATGCCCTGGCATTTGTAGATGTAGGTATTTCCGCTTTGGATCGTCTGTGTTCGGTTGTAGCAGCCTTCTCGGCTTGTCCCGCCGGTCGATGCAGCGTACTTCTCTGTCCATGCAGTTGTGGAGGCTTTCGTAGACCTTTGAGCGCGGAGTAGTCTATAGGCGGTGATCTGGAGTGCCGATTGTGTCTTTGACGCAGGCCCGTCGGTTTTGTGGGAGTGGCATTTTGAATATGATTGGACTGCGTAGGGAGCTCGACTGCCGGCCGGTTTGCGAAATTTGGTACGGGTGCGGTCCCGTCTTGTGACGTGAGATCTGATTGCCGTACATGTCGTACATCATGGCGATGGTGCTTCCGCTGCGTATGGCCAGTATTCTCAGGCTGACCTTGTCGCAGAGCTTTTCTGGGCGTCTTTTGCGACCTTTGAGGAATTGGTGTGCTACCAGCAGTTGATGTCTGCTCGTTTTGAAAGCATGGCAGGTGACAAATTTTGATTGTTGATCTATCCTTGGACGGCGGGACCTGATCAAGCTATGTGAGGTCCTGTGGTTTGCTTGGATTCGTAAAGATAATCTCCGTGTCGTGACTCGAGTAAGACGAGCTGGATGAGCTGGCGCGTGTCGGCAATTCTTTGTAAACCCCGTCCAGATGAAACGCGCCGATCTCATCCTCACTGCGAACATTGGGAGATTCCCGAGGCTTGGAGGGTCTGTGATCGCCAAAGACGAGCGCCTCGAGGGGAGCTCGCGGTGCTTTCTTTCGGTCTGGAGAGCGCTCTTGCTGTTGTATAGATGTCACAGCCAACCCGGCACTTTGGAACTCCGCCTGATATGGAAGTAATGCAGATACCGTGTGGTATGAAATTGCTGATTGTGGTGTAGGTGTGAAGACAGGGACCCTACCCGCAACGCCTCTGCGCTTAGCGAATGTCTCGAGCTGCTGCGTGAACTGGTCAAGAGCTTTGCGTTGGCTGGAAGTTCGCGATGGGGGCAATGGGCCTGAAGATACAGATATGGCTTCAAGAGGCGATATGAGGGACGAGATGTGGCTTTGCTGAGAAAGGCTGCGACGGACGGCATCCCACAATGTAGGGTCAACCTCCCGAGAAGACCTGACATGGACAGGCGAGGCTTGACCCTGAGCTTTGGAGGACCTATGGCCCAAGAATACAGCTTGATGCGCGCCGTTCGGAAGCCCTCCTTGCGATATGACTGTCTGCGTCGCGGAGTCCCGACGCAACTTTGGTTGCCGCTGGCTCAGGATCGGCCTCCGGACCGATGATATCGGCCTCGGTTTGAGGAACCGACTAGAGGTTCGACCTGGGTTGCGCGGAGGAACTGGTGGGGCATTCTGAGATTTCTGGCCTGAGAAGTGCATTGTCGGCTCTTGAGGGTGCGTCGCAAGGTCAACAGTCGGCTTCACTACTGATTCAGTCGTCTGGGGCGTGACAATGGGCTTCTGCGGGCGCGCCTCGTTCGTCAGGTACCTGCGCAGGCGCATGTCCTGTCGTCTTCTCTTCGCAGCTAACGCGGCATCAATGGATGCAGGATGGACGTTCTCGAGCCTTCGGCAGACAGATACGTGCAGTGGTGGCGACACGCGGCCGGTGGGCAGACGGACGCGGCGCCGTCTGTTGGCGCGGACGATGAGGCGTTGCTGGCGGCGGAGGTCTTCGAGGGAGGAGCTAAGAGGATGGTGAAAGACGTCGCGGGCCGCCTGGTGGGCAAGGCCTGTTGCGGATTGGGGTATCTCTGGGGAAAGACAACTGCTGCCAGCAAAGCACAGATGGCAGTTAAGCATGGTCCATACTCCAAGAAGTAATGTGGGTGGTGGTGATAGCGGCGTGAGATTGTTGATCTGACAGGAGTTTCGAGAGTAATGAGGTTCGGAGGGCAGCATTGGGTGGAGGGGGAGGTTGGGGAAGACGCGAAGGTCTATTATCTAAGGTACCTACGGTCCTACCTACCTAGGTACCCGAGATCCCTAAGGTCAGGAAAAATAGCTAGGCAGGTAAGGTAGGACATGGTTGGCAAGTAGGGGTGAGAAGAGAGGCAGGCGCGTCTGGCGTGCCTCAAAGGTCCTGCCTGTGAAAGTCGAGACCATGGCAAGAGTCATCGGTCCTGGGGAGCGAAAAGAGAGAAACAAAGAAAGAGCATCCAATAATACAGAGATACAAGTCGCACAAGGTGCAGCGAGAGCGAGACGATCACAACTGCCCGTTATCGAATGTCCTTGATGCCGGGGGACGAGTAGACTTCGACCTGGCGACGGCCCTTCCTCAGCAGGAACTCAATGGCAGCGAAATCACGCTTGTCGACGGCGAGGTGCTTCTGGAACTCGGCGCGGGCAAAAGACTGAAAGTGCTGCTTCTTGTCCTGGGGGCCGGTCAGTCGCAGAAGGCTCATGAGAGAGAGAGAGAGTATCAGTGAGAGCCATGTCCAACCTCGGGTTTGCTGCGGATGCCGCGCAGGCATTGCCGGTAGAGCGAGAGAACCTCGCGCTGGAGGCCTGAGAGGCCCCTCTTTGACACGGCCATGCTTATAGATGATTGATTGATGATGTGTGTTGATGACGACGAGCGGACGTTGTGGTGTCTGGCCAATTTGTCGTCGGATATCTGTGTTACCTAACGGCAGCAAATCCCTGGGCACAGAAAGATTCAATTCAATGGTGATGTCAGCCACAACGCGTCTGGCGCTCCACGGAGCTCAATCGGCATTCGGGGGAGCTCCATGACGAGCTAAACCGCTTTGGGCGCCGGTCCTGGGGTAGCATCACGCAATGACACTGCTCTGCATCTGCGTCTGATCGCAACTCGTGGTCTCTTCTAATTTTTCCCATTCTCATCATTTCGAGGTCAATTCATCTTGAACCTTATTTGCCGGCTGAAAATCAACTTGTCGGATTACTCAACAAATTCTTCCGACGCCCGCCATGCCCGCCTTTTCTGTAAGTGGGGCCATAGCACCATCCATAGGCTTCATCGCCTCTAGGGGATCCAGGACCATGAAGTACGACACCGCCAGGCTGACGCTGAAGCATCTAGCGACTGGTCCGTTTCCTGGCCAAGGACGGAATCACGTACTACGGCGATGCCATTTTGCCTGCTGGTGCCAAGGACATTTCCAAGGCCAAACAGGCGCGGGTCGTGACAGGTGACATCTTTGGACAGCACAATGTCACCGATAAGGTGGCCGACATCCGGTTACTACTGGCGCCCCTCGCGCCGGAGCACGTCCGGACGGTGCGGTGTCTGGGCCTGAACTACGCCAACCATGCCAAGGAGTCCAACATGGCTATTCCGACGTACCCCATCCTCTTTGTGCGTCTTTCCTTCGGCCCCTTTCCACATGCTCTCCTGACCCCGGACATAGTACAAACCCGCCACGGCCCTGACCGGTCCCTCGGACCCCATCACCATACCGCCCATCGCCCAGACCGGCAGCACGCTCGACTACGAGTGCGAGCTTGTCATCGTCATCGGCAAGCAGGCGACCGACGTTTCCGAGGAAGACGCCCTTGACTACGTGCTCGGCTACGCCGTCGGCAACGACGTTTCGCACCGCGACTGGCAGATCAAGCGCGGCGGCGGTCAGTGGTCTCTCGGCAAGGGATACGACGGATGGGCGCCATGGGGCCCGGGCATTGTGACGGGCGCCGCCATTGGCGACGCGCAGAGGTTGCGCATCTCAACCAAGGTCAACGGGCAGACGGTGCAGAATCAGACAACGGCGGATATGATCCTTGGCATTCGAAAGACCATCTCGCTGCTGAGTCAGGGGACGACGCTCGTGCCGGGTGATATCATTTTCACGGGAACGTAAGTTGCTGCCGCCCACGTCCTGCGCTGTGCAGCAGGAGAAGAAGAAGAAGAAGAAGACAAAGCTGATCGCAACAGTCCGGAGGGTGTTGGCATGGGCCGCAAGCCACAGGCGTGGCTGAAAGATGGCGATGTAGTTGAAGTTGGGCTGGAAAATGTCGGTGTCTGCACGAATAAGGTTGAATTTGGACAGGTCAAGACAAAGGCTAAGTTCTAGAGCTGCTTTCGATGGGGCGCAACGCTTCGGTAGGACTCGGAGTGTTGACGATAGACGATTGAATGCAACTTTCTCGATGGCTGACTAGGTACCGTGGCTATAGTGAGTGCACTGCCAGTGCTGGTAACACGCTTCGGCAAGTGGAAGTAAGAGCAAAGCCATGCAGGTGCAACTTGCCTGCCCAATCTTGCCTTACCTGCCCTCCCTACGAGGCAGGTACCTGCCGATGCTAGGTAGGACAGCTCTCCAGGACATCAGCAGAGGAGGAAAGTGGATCTGGCAGGTGCAGCTCAGCCCCCTCTCTGGTGCCTAGCCTGCGCCCCCCAGGCACCCTCCCTGCCTCCCCCTCCACTCTAGGCTCCCTGGCGGGTGTGCCTTGCCTCGCTGTGACCCTCGCTGTAGGGACCTGCCTCACCCCACTTTGCGCTTACCCAGTTAGGCTCCCAACCGCTGTCCTACACCAACGTACCGCCACTTCGGTTCATTGCCTCAACACCATGACGGCCATCCCTCGTGACGGATTGCGCCTTGCTCATTGGTGCTTCTCGATCGACTTGAGAGGCTTGATTCCAGCTCAACAACAAGACAGACTAGCGCCTTCTATTTCCGGGCGAGGCGTCTTGAACGTCTTGAGACTGCCTGAACCGACCTCGGTTGCCGTCAATAATGATCGTGGTATATCTCCTGATGATGCTGCTGTCGCGTGATGGCTTTTATGATGGCTTTGATTCCAGGGTTCGTTTAGCGACTCATTGATCGGACTAACTGTAAGGGAGGTCTCATCTTCGCACAGTCCCCATGTCTGTTACCATGACGCTGGTGGAGATGGAGGAGGATTTCACGGACCTCACCATTCCCGCTGATTACATCAAATTCTATGGCGACCCTCTCAGTCTCGTCGCCGGCCTAGACTCTACACCAACGCAGTGGAAGGGAAAAGGCAAGGCCGTGGGGCCTTCCGTCGACGACGAACAGCCAACTGTGACGGTAGAGGAAGAAGTCGACTGGACCAGGTACAACCCTCCTGCGGCTTTGCACACAACGCCGAATTTTCATGACGATGTTCTCGTTCACATAATCAAGACATCAATCGACAGAATACAAGCGCGCAACGCCGCAGAGCATCGAAAAAGAGAGGAAGAAGAGGAGCAGCGGAAAAAGTCGAGTGAGCCAACGACCCCAGACTCTGAAGAGGATGCAGCCGCCAAGGAACCATATCTTCCCATCATCATACTCTCGGATGACCCTCAACCCGTCTCCATCTCTGAAGTGCAGGCCCACCTCGACGAAGCAGACAAAGAAGACCTTGAGAACCTTTTCTCCCACGACACACCTGTATCCAGGATGCCTTTTGATTTTGACACCAAGCCAAAGAAGGGCCGCAAGTTCAAGCTCGCCCGCCTGCTCAAGCGTCTCGCCGATAGGGACAGTGAAACTCCCCCAGTCGGAGACTCATCAAAGAATGAGGAGCCGTCTAGCTCATCTGAGGTCACCATCAAATACGAAGAGCCACCGCTACCGCCAACGCCACCGGAAGAAGTGTAAGTCCTCCACTCTTTCTCAGCTTTTCCATATTGACGGACTCAGTGAATGCGTCTCCTGCCTAGATGACTTTCCTCAGTCGGCTCTTGTCAAGATTACCTGTCACAGCTATTGCACCCCGTGTTTCCACCGCCTCATCACAACCGCATGCCAGAACGAGCAGCAGTGGCCCCCTAAGTGTTGCCTTAACACAATCCCCGAGGAGACAACTCTCGCCCACATTCCGGCCGACCTCCAGAAGACGTTCCGTCGCCGCGCCGAGGAGTGGGCTCTCCCGGCTCCAGATCGAATCTACTGCAGCCGACCCACCTGCTCACGCTTCATCCCCACGAGGCGCGTCAACCACGCCACCCGCACAGCGCGCTGCTCCCACCGCAGCCATCCTCCAACCTGCACCCTCTGCCGCGGCCCCGCTCACCCTACCGCCGAGGCGTGCCCCTCTGACCGCGACGCCGCCCTCACCGAGGCCCTCGCTGCCGATGCCGGCTGGATGCACTGCGGCGCGTGCCATGCGCTCGTCGAGCATCGTGAGGCATGCCAGCACATGACGTGTCGTTGTGGGCACGAGTTCTGCTACGTCTGCGCGCTACCGTGGCAGACGTGTGGATGTACCATGGATTCGCTGGCGGAGAAGCTCGCGGCGGCAGCGGCGCGGGTCGAGGCGCGACTCCTGAGGGAGGCAGAGGAAGAAGAAGCCGTGCGAATGGTGGAGGAGTTTGAGAGGGAGGAGAGACTCAAACAGGAGCTGCTCCGGGCCGAGGCCGAGAGGGCGGAAGCCGAGCAGAGAGCCGAGCGGGAGGCCATCAGACAGAGCGAAGTCAAGGACAGGTTTGAGAAGCTGAGACGCCAGATGGGGGATCTGAGGGAGCTGCAGGATGTGCTTGTAGGCTGGCAGCACGATCGAGAGGTTGAAGTTCTCAAGGGCGATGGTGCTGCTGAAGAGGAGGCTCTTAAGGAGAGGCAGCTCCGAGAGAGACTAGAATACGACCAGACGGCACGCGACAAGGTCCAAGCGCGCGAGATATCGTTCAAACGGGACTACGCTTCGAGAGTCGCGGAGGAGAGGGACGTCGAGGCCAAGTACATGCTCGAGCTGCAGGCTTTCTACGAAGGGCGCGTCGAGGGCGCGGAAATGGTCGGCGACGCGATGACGCTACTCCGGCGGCAGATGGACAAGGGGTGGCGCGCCTGGAGCCAGTGGCGGGACGGTGAAATGGCGGCGTATCAGGCCCGCGTCGACGAGGAGCGGACCATTCAGGAGGAGGGGCTCTGCAGCGTCAAGGCGAGGTTGGAGGACAGGCTGGCCGAGCAGGCGAGGGAGGCGACCAGGAGAACGGCAGCTGAGATGAAATGGGCTGAGGAGGTGTGGCGGGAGAGAGAGGCCATGATGGTGGAGCTGGAGAGGGAGGAGCTCGATGACGAAGAGACCGGAAGCTGGTACAGCTTTAGGGATGCCGAGGAGGAACTGCCTGGGGAGGCGGACGCTTCGGGGTCAGGGTCGGAATCGCCATCGGCAGCAATTCCGGCTTGAGCCTCTCCACCGACTTGTTTCTCGTTCAGTTCACCTTAGATTGTCAAGACTTTGAGATTTACTCACCAAAGTCCTCGTCAGACGAGGATCTATGAATGCGTCTTGACAGGTACTTCAGATGAACACCATAATCTTTGGGCTTGGCTTCTATGTTGCCACCTCAACACGAGGATGGAAACCCGGCGCAAGACTGTCTACACAATCAAACTTTCAGTCTGGGTATATCTGATCAGACATAGTGCAAAGCGAGTGTGAATAGATGGGGCCAATTTTGGCTGTGGGAATCCAACAGATCTATTACGATATGCCAGTCTCTCTCTACATGCTCGAAAGAAATTCGCTTCGCTCCAATCATGCAATATGTCCCAATCGACAAATCAACAGCTCCAAGCCTGGCATACCAGGCTGTTCCTAACACCTTCACCCAAAAGGCCCTTCCAACTCTACTGCTCCATCGTTTCGGCAACCCTGTCCCAGAAAGCGCACCTCTCGCCCATGCCGTTGTCCGCAGCATTCTCGACATTCATCCTCCCCTCGCCTTCAAACACGACCCTTGACCCGTTCGCTCCCCACGTCTCCCAAGCTGGAGCTCCCTCGGCCCGATATCTGTTAGGATCGAGCGCCCGGACAAACGAGGCAAAGTAGGTCATGACGAGCGGCACGACGGGCGCGTTGTAGGTGTAGTACGAAGCGGCGGTGGGGAGCATGCCCGGACCGAGGACGGCGGGGGCGTCAAAGACGTGGGGTATCCCGAGCCCGGCGGCCATGTTGTCTGCATCTGGCACGGCGAAGCGATAGCCCCAGGTCGGAGACGATGATGCGCTGTAGGCGGTTAGGAGCGAGGCGGAGGGGCAGGAGAAGGTCGCTTCGCCGTAGGCCCGAGAAAGTGAAGGGAAATAGGGGGCATGGTTTGGTAGGGGCGCCTGGCGGGGGTAAAGGGATGCGAGTGTGTCTTGGTGCGTAGCGTTGAGGTGCGGGTACTGGTCAAGGAGGTAGGATGTCTGGTCGACCGAGGTTTCGACTTCGTCGGCAAAGACGGAGCCCTCTATGTTTGCTCGTTAACAAGATACAAAACAGGAACGAACTTCAGGCAAGCATGACTGACCATCGTTGCAGACGCCGAAGAGGACGGGCACCTGTACAAAGTTGCCGGTCTTGAACAGCACCGAGGGGTAGTCGACCAGAAGGTCACCGTCAACGCAAGGGGTCCAGTAGAAGTGTGGGGCATGGGTTCTGCCGGGAAAGGGCGATATGTCGTTGGCACGTTGCAGGGTTCCCATGGATGTACCGCGGAGGCACTTCATCTTATCTTGAGCACTGCGACAGCCAACGTCATCGAGGACGCGATCGAACTGGTACTCGAGGTCACTGACATGAGGCTGCGCCGGGAAGAAGGCCGACTGAGCCATGGCACCGACGAAGAGGTTGTCGTTGCGGCCGCCGTATGCCGCTAGGTGCATGGCGACGGAACCGGCGCCAGCCGAGACGCCGTGGATGATAACATGCTTGGGGTCACCGCCGAACTGTTCATTGTCAAACGTTTGTACACAGCAACATCGACCAAGGGAGACACCTTACTTTGGATATGTGAGTTTGTACCCATTGCAACAGACGTCGTTGGTCGAGAATGCCAACGTTGAGATCGCCGTCTGCTTCAACATCACCGCCAGCGAGGAAGCCGAAGAGGCCCACCCTGTAGTTGAAGTTGATGAAGAGGAATTTGCTACCTGCTTTTTCGACGGCATCCGTGCCGTTCCAGTTCCAGCTGGCCAGAGTCGAGTAGCCTGCAAACGTCAAAACCTCCTACAACCCGAGGTTCGTGACCAGGGTCCCGAAGCGTGCTCACCTCCACCTTGTATAAAGACCCATACCGGCAGCTTCGCGGATGAGTTTCCAACATTCGGCGCCCATATATTAGCAAACAGGCAGTCCTCATCATGGCCATCGGCGGGATAATCTAAGCCAATTGGATAGCAGATGGCGCCGTACTGGACAGGTGAGTGAGAACGAGTTCCATAAATGGGAGACATGCACGCGGCTCATACCGTCTTGGCCTGCTGGTGCTCCTGATTGGGGAGTGGTTCTTCGGGTGCACGCCATCTTCGGTCGCCAGTGGGCGGCACAGCGTAGCGGATGCCGAGATACTGTCGAGTGCCTCCCGGCAGCGTGTTGCCAACGTACTGAGCGTAGCCAAGGTCGACCGTCGTCTCGGGAAGGCCAGAAGGGTTCTGCGTGCTGTCAATTCATCACGTCCGTTTGCGCATGATATGGCGGATGAACTCACATCGTTCTTGGTTGTGGAAGGTCTGCCGAACCAGAGACCCAGAATTATTGAAATCGTGATAAACAGGACGCCGGGGATGAAGAAGTAGCTACATTTGCGCAGATGGGCTTTGGTGACTTTCATGGTGGATTGAGGGTAGCTTGGGACATGGCGAAGGTGAGTTAGGTAGGTGGAGTTGAAGTTCGGCCAATGCCAAGACGGAGGGTACGTTTGCGACTACAGAATGATTTGATGGACGCGAGAAATGAGAACAGCACATGCAGAAGCAGCGGAAAACTGACCAAAGCTGGTGAGTTACCGTCAGTGCACTGGTGATCGTCATGAACGATGGGGTCGGGGTCGACTGAAACGCTCAGCGTTGAAACACACCTGTTCCTGGTGGACGCTGCTTGAGAAATAGTCATGTCTGATTTAGCACAGAACAACGAAACCTAAGATGCTGACAATCCTTTTCGATTAAGATACCTCGGACGGAGGTCGTCATTATGAATCTGTCAAGGCCATCTTCTTGAACGCGCGGATAACTTATCACGTGGCGGCCCGTGGATGCGTTGGAGCTTTGTGACAGACGGAAATCGTGAGGCCCAGCCAAGACATGAGCATTGGTGCTGATTGCGGCCAAAAATAGAAACACGGCGTGTGGTGCTGGCGGAATGTTTCTGTTTGGCGGGCGGGCGGCTGAAGGTGTTTGGCCCGCGAATGAAATGTCA
Organism: Verticillium nonalfalfae; assembly: GCF_003724135.2. Classification (NCBI taxonomy): domain Eukaryota; kingdom Fungi; phylum Ascomycota; class Sordariomycetes; order Glomerellales; family Plectosphaerellaceae; genus Verticillium; species Verticillium nonalfalfae. The sequence continues at coordinate 59,591 of NW_021167275.1, forward strand.
ACTGTGCCCCGAGACTGCTTTGTCTTTTGAACTTTTTTACTTTTTTTTGTCGGATTCGCTTCTTCTTCCGGGGCCTTAAAAGAAAAAGGCAACGCGGGAAAAGCTCAAGAAACCCACCATCAAGGGTGCTCATCAATGGAGGTGAAGGGTGTGCAATGAAGGAGAGACCATAGGCGACGAAAGAGGATGCTACAATGGAGGGGCGAAGTCATGGTACTGGCGTCGTGAGGCTGGAGGAGGCGCGAACCGCTGTGCTAGCAGGTGCCAGCCGCCCGTCACTACCTCGAACAGATCTCTCAGGTGGCTATTGGGGGGCCATTAGGGGGGAAAGTGCAGTCAACCGCCGAGGGAAGGACCCTGATTCGTGGGTTGGTGCTCCAGGAGACTCTCGGTATACCTCGGCGCCACGCCTAACATGCACCTGATGACAGGTATTGGCAGCGTATCCTCCCCCCATCCCCCTACCTGGTTGCACTTGCACTGCCTCAGCTGCTTGCGCTGCCTTTCGCCGCTCTTCCTCCTGCTTGCTCTGGTGTTCATCTCCAGATCTCCTGCCATAGCATCACACCTTGAAAGTCAGACTCCACGATCCAGTATCTCAGCGGCCACGTTCCCAGGAAGCTCGATTGCAGCTCTCGACGAATTTGGCCATATTTGCAGGTCTCGCTCGACACAACATCACACCACCGTCGCCGCTAGCTCAGCATCGCACCATACCCCGTCAACAATGTCTGCGTGACAGCTTTCTCGACTGCCTGCTGCGACGGACGGACGGCGAACCCAACAAAGCCTCGGTCAACCTCGATATCGAGATTTATCGACATGGCTTCGCCCTCGGAAGATACACCTGGGCTGAGGTTGTCAGTAGACAAACCCCAGCCCGTCGAACCCCCCGCCGTCGATCGTCTCCCTGACGAGATCATCCAACAGTGCGCAACTCGCTTCCTTGTCTCTGTCTTTCCGTCTCTCCATCTTTCTTGGCCTTGTTGGAACATATGCAGAAACACGTCTGACAAAAAACAACTACAGGATCTTGCAAGACGCCGATGCCGACTCCTTCGCCTCTCTTGTCCTTCTCAACACGAACTGGCGCCGTGTCTCTCAGCAAGCCGAGCTCTACGCCTACCACCTTTCCAAATGTCCTTCCTACGCCGCCAGTCACAGCGGCTCCCCCGATATCGAAGCCTCCGACGATAATCTCCCGCGCTTACGAACTCTCTTCGCCAGAGAGGTTAAGCGCAACCTATTCGAGGCTTACCTGCGGCCTGCCGAAACGACCATCAAGCTCATCTCCAACTCCATCTCCTCCTCGTCGTGTCCCGGCGGCGAAGGCTTGCAATTCAGCCCCTCCCCTCGCGGCCACCATATACTCGCCTACAACTCGTCTCGCATCTATATTCTCGATGTGCGGCCCGCCGAGATCCATGTCCGGAGAGAGCTTAAGATTCTTCGCCGCCCCGCCTCTGCCTGTATCAAGGATGACGGCTCGCTGCTTGCCGTCCTGTCGAGTGAGATGCAGGTTGATATTTACGACCTCACAAAGTCTCCGCCACGCCGCACCCAGTCCATCATCCTCGACAATGCCCCTCGCACCATTGCCATGTCGCCTTGCGGCTCCGTCCTGGCTGCTGCCTACGAGGGCGGCATCGAGGTGACCTCTCTGGCACCTGGCGCAATGCCCACCGAGAGACGCGCAGTCAAGTGCGACGCCGTTGATAGTCTCGCCTTCTCCTTTGATGGCACGCAGCTGCTGGGAACAACTATTCACACGGGCTTGCCGAACACCGTCGTACTGACAGCACCCTATTACGACCCCGGCAGCATGATGGACGATAACATGAGCGCCCTCTGGACCACGTCCATCCTGTTTCCAAACACAAGTCGTGACTGCAGTCACGCCGTACTGCTGCAAGATACGAGCCGCGAGGAGGCCGCCTGGAGTTTCGCCTACGACCGCAGCTTCGAGACGTTCCGCGCTGTGCGCATCGACGACCTGCGGAACGGAACCTCCTACTTCACGGGGCCGATTCCCAGCCCAAGCGAGAGCGAGCAGGCCAAGCTTGTGCCTTGCACGCTGCCGGCAGCGACATACCATGGCGACCTCGTGTCGGCTGGCTTCAAGGGCAAAGACATCTGGCTGTACGGCATTCCCGAGGACCTCGACGCTGTGCCGGACGGCGGCCCCGCCGTCACTGACAGCAGCCTCTCGACGATGAGCGCTTCCGGCAGGCGGAACAGCAACCCACCTTCCCGCACGCCCTCGTCACGAACGGCACAGGACAGTACCACAAGGCCGCAGTGGCAACTGCTGTGCGACAGGCTTCGCAACACCTTTGTCTGGGGCGCAAAGATCGCAGAACTTGAAGGTGTAAGCACAGTCAAGTGGGTTGCTGGCTTTGGCGAATCCTCCTCCAGAGAGCGCCTCGTCGTCGCTGCCCGCGGTCTCCAGCCCGGCAAGTCCATAACGGAAGAGGATGACATTGAATTTGTTGACGGTGGCCGAATCACGCTGCTCGACTTTGCTTACGGTACCGCCGACGGTGCGAAGAAGGAGATTACTATCGAGGTTGGCACTATTGAGCCAGAAGTGTTGGAGGAGGAGCGCCGCGACATCGATGCTGAGGTTGCCATCGTTCGACGCAGGACTGTCGCGCAGAGACGAGGAGGGGATCGCCTTATGCGTGCTGCTACCACCGCTGGGGCCGAAGGGCCACCCCCGGTGCCTGACTTGCCGCCGCAAGAGGATAGTGATGGCAACAATAACAAGGATGATGACGACGACCCTCTCCTTCCGAGGCGCATAGGTGCGCCGCCACGGCCCGTGCAACAAACTACCGCAACGCCTACAGCACCGGCAGACAATGAGCACAGGACTATTATGGAGGCGCAGGAAGCCGTCGACGCTCCGTACTCACACGACAACCCCCGCTCTACGACAACGTTGCGCCGTGCCGCCACGGCAGCAGCGGTCAACCGGCGACGACAGCCGCAGGAACCAGCCGCTGGTTCGGTCCCCTACAGACGTGCCGATGGTCGCAGGGAGCACCCTCACGAGAGCGATGCTGACAATTGGGTACCGCCACCACCCCCTTACCAAAAAGACGACCCTGTCGACCTTCCTGCCTTCCTGCGACAACCCGCTGTGACGCCGGCGAACCAGCAGCGGCAACGCGATCTTCAGCCGCCGCGTATCCAGACGGCGGCGCCGACCGTGGGGTCGGCTTGGCCGCTGCCGAACCCGCAGCAGATGGTCAATCAGCCGCCAATCCACACGCGTGGGTATCAGGAACCGCCGCATAGCGCGCATCCAGTGATGCATCGCAGGACGAACAGCGACTCCACAACCATGAGCCGGCCGCGCGCCAGCAGCCAGCCTCGACCCACGACGAGTCCGTCGGTCCACGATGGCGACGACGAGAATATTTACGATGTCTCGCCACCCGATTCGCCACGTATCGCAGCGCGCCGGAGCAGTGGCGCTCAGCAGGACCTCGCTCCGCCGGCGCGCGACGCATACCATGCTCCACGCCGAACGAGCTTGAGCAGACAGCAGGATGCCCACGCTCGCCGGCCGTCGACCGCGAATTCACCAGCTGCTCCTCTGCGGAACTTGTCGTATCCCTCGGACAACCAAGGTCCTCCTGTTCTAGACCTCCAAATACCCGTGGTGAACCTTGCAGAAGGCCTGGGGCCGCAGACGAGCCATCCAGCTCCTTCTGGCGAACCGTTGCCGAGGCGGCTGTCTAATGCGCAGACGTGGCCCAGAGCTCCTGAGCCTAGCGCCGTGCAAACGACCCCGGCCGGGTATCCTCTCACGGCCCCTGCTGGTCCAGCTTCGCCTCGGCGCGTGCCGGTCGGCAGTCGCGGGCGTCCGACGTCGCAGGACTCAGCATCAAGGCCATTCCCATCGATCCGGACGACAGCGCACACGCAAAGCCCGGCTGTCGAGGACCAGCCGCTCATCATCAGCACGCCTGGCGGCGTGACGGGCGCCTTTGACGCACCCAACCGGCGGACCTCGGGTCGTGGCAGAGGCGAGACGCCGATCTTGGCGCCGATACCGCGGCACGTGCAGCCGGCGATAGAGCGGCTCGATCCCTCTTACGTGCCGCCAGTGAACACTGGCGCGAGCATCACAGACCCGAGGTCCTCGTCGTCGCGGTTCATGCCCTCCTGGCTGTCTGCGCCATCGACGGTATCGAACGGACGGCAGTCGCACGGGTCGATCTCGCGCAAGCCGAGCCGCGCCGAGCGCAGCGCCGCGAAGAACATGCAGGACGCCAAGAGACGCGGCTGGGGCGGGTCGAAGAAGAAGAAGAAGAGGAAGAAGCAGCCCGACTTTGATGTTGCGAGCTCGGCGGCGTGGACGGACGTGTCGGCTGCCAGTCAAGGGAACATGCCAGGTCGAGGTGACAAGGCGGACAAGAAGTGTGTCCTCATGTGAAGTGTGAAGTGAGGCGGTGCGTTCAGGCGATGGTCTTATCGTGTGGTGGGCAAATCAATGTGGGTATATATCTTTGGTACACGAAAAGCGTCGCGTGGGAGTATGACATATTGGAAGGTTTTAGCGTTGCACAGCAGGCGATGATGCATGTCTTGTCGGCGGCATATCTTGGGCATGGTTTTAGTATACATTATGACATGTATTGATGATTGTATCGGGCTTGTTTTGTGTGCTTGGGCAAATAATTTGGTGCCCGAGTGGAATACCTTCCTGGAGCCTATCTCGAGAACAAATAGGAGTTCATGGATTCTACCACCCAATCCTCATCCCTGAGTTGCCCATGGTCGACGAGCCGTGGCCGACGAGACACGAGTCTCCCGCGAGTGCACGTGACCCGCTACGTCCGATTCGTCACTCACCGAACCACCGAGCGACCAAATAGGCGATGACGTGCAATTGTGCTCAAAGACGAACAATGACAAATCCACGGCGCCGAAATGGCCCAAAAAAAAGTGGACTGAGCTTCCTCGACATACGATTTCAGCAGCGACAGAGCCCGGCTTGACAACGCTTTCCCTCGTTCGCATCCCATCGCACCCACTGCAAGAAAAGACAACATGGCCTCCCCTGCTGCCACGATCTGTGAGTACCCCTCGTCCTGCCCCGACCCCTGTGTCCGAAAAGCCAATGGACTGACGACAACACCAGCATCCCCATCTCTCGCGACGCCGGCGCCGGCGGCCGAGAAACCCAAGGTGCGCACCCCTATTCCTCTCCGACGCCCCGGATGACCCGACGCCACATGGACGGAGGGGCTCCCGCGTACCGGCAGAACCCCCGCAAGCTAACAGGACAGCCCTGCTGCGTGTGCAAGGAGGAAAAGTCCAAGCGCGACGAGTGCATGCTCTTCTCGAACGCGGCGGACCCGGCCAAGGCGTGCGCGCCGACGATTGACGCGTACAAGCTGTGCATGAAGGGGTTCGGATTCGAGGTCTGAGGCACAGACCACAGGCTGGAGGAGAGACGGAAGGCGTGGGATGCGCTGGTGTACAACAACATGGGCGGGCGTGGGACGATTAGTGTAGCCATATCACTGGTGGCATAGACGGCGTTGGAATCGCGACTCCCTTTTCTTCATATTTCACGCGGGTGCTATGATTGACTCGACTCGACTCAACGCCACGACGTGCCGGGACGACGGGGACATCGCGGAAGACTCTCACAAGTTCACGCCACGACTCAACAGGAGACCAACAGACTCGTACTGAACCACTGTACTGAACCACTCGTACTGAACCACTCGTACTGAACCACTCGTACTGAACCACTCGTACAGGAACCACTCGAAACCCCCAAAAGCAAGACGACGACGATCCGGCCCGCCTACTCGCGCTTGACGCCGAGACCCTCCGCCTTGACAAGACCGCCGGCCTCGAGCAGCGCGGCCTCGGCTTCCTCGATGCGTCCCTGGACGACCACGCGCAGCAGCGTCTCAAGGCGCTCGAAGCGCGCCTGGGCGCCGTCGACGTGCGCCTGGATGCGCTCCTCGGCGTCGAGCCGGTCCTGCGCCGCCTCGGCGAGGACGTGGATCGAGTGCCTGTCCGTGTTGGCCCTACTGGCGTCAGCTGCCCGCGCACACGAGGGACGGAAGGCGCCAGGCGTGCAGCAATTCATCAGAGCACAGATGCACGCAAAGGGGCAAGAGGGGGGGCGTTACTGTATGCTCATCTGCTTCTCGAGGGCCTTGAGGAGCGTATTCGAGAGGTCGCGCTGCTCGGCCTCGTAGTCGGCTAGGAGGCGGTCACGGGCGGCTGTGAACTTGGCATTGATCTGGTGAGGGTCAGTGGGTGATGAGCAAGTTGGGAGAACGGGGCTGCTTGACCTCCTCGAGACGCTTCCTGCCGCTTTCCATATCCATGTTGTAGGGCTCGGCGAAGTCGTCCTCCATCTTGACGTTGTGCTTGGCGGGCTTCCGGGTGCGCCGGCGCTTCGGATCGGGAGGACTGAGGTTGCCGGAGTCGGTGGCAGACATCGTGATAGGTTGAATCTGGGTCCTCTAAGTGATTATCGTGGTCTCCTATTTCGATATGAGGGCGATATCAGGTCTTCGGAGGTTCTTTGGGACGAAGCGGAGGTGGAAGATGGCCGGTCATGACACCGGAGGCAAGAGGGAAGTGCAATCGAGACTCTCGATTGGAGGGACAAGGCATTTCAACTAGGCTGAGGCTCAGCATAGGAAGGAACCCATTATCAGGTGCCTGACGCCTCGTATATGATGGGATCTGAGGAAAGATGCGAACATTCGCATACACGGCCGCCATTTTGCCAGGCTCTCTTGGAACATGCAAATCAGGAACATAAGACATCCAGCAAATCGAACAAAATGTCACTGCAGATACGGCTTGGTGCTGCCAACCCATAGAGCATTGCCATGTTGATGAGCCCCTGGTGAGCCTGGTAGTCTCGGTGAATCCCAGGTCGGTGAACGGGTTTGGAGAGCGGTGAGCAGGTCAGCACACCGGCCATTCCTCGGATGCACGAGGCCGACCCACGGACCACATTGGACCCCACCAAAATTTTCACGATAACGGCCACTCGATTTTCTTATCACATCCAGCATCGCAGTACCTCAGCATCTTGCATTTCGTCCGCCAGCGAGCGCTCTGTCTTTCGTCGTCCTCCTTAGACCAGTCATTTCAGGCAATTGCCGCCCATCGCCACCATGGGTCTCGCCGAAGTCAAATTGTGCGTCCCTCTCGTCCACCAGCCACCGGCCACCAGTCTTTCCCCCCTCCCTCTGCAGCCCAGCTAACAGGACAGCCGCCGAAAAATCGACAAGGACCCGAACAACACATCATGGGCCAAGGACACATCGACCTTTGGCCAGAAGATCCTGCGCTCCCAGGGCTGGGAGCCCGGCCAATACCTCGGCGCCAAGGACGCCGCGCAGGCCGAGCACTACACGGCCGCCAACGCCTCGTTCGTCCGCGTCTCGCTCAAGGACGACATGCTCGGTCTCGGCTTCAAGCAGGCGCGCGAAGAGCGGTCGACCGGCATGGACGCCTTCCAGGCCATGCTGTCGCGCCTCAACGGCAAGTCGGATGTGGAGATCCAGAAGGAGCAGCAGGCCAAGCTGGCCGTCGCGTCGTCGCTGTACTGCGACAGCAAGTTTGGCCCCATGCGCTTCGTGCGGGGCGGCTGGCTCGTCGGCGACCAGGAGAAGCAGTCGATGGATGATACGAAGGAGGAGGAGGAGGACAAAGACAAGGACGTCAAGGTGGAGAATGTCCCCGAGGTGAGCCTCAAGGACGTGTCGAAGAAGCGCAAGGCCGACGAGGTGTCATCGTCCGAGTCGGACTCGTCGAGCGAAGATGAGAAGGCCAAGAAGAAGCGCCGCAAGGAGGAGCGCAAGGCAGCCAAGAAGGAAAAGTCCAAGTCGGCCAAATCGACGCCCAATGATACCCAGGACGACACCGAGGAAGGCTCGTCGAAGAAAAAGTCGAAGAAGGACAAAACCAAGATCAAGACCGAGACGGACAGCTCAGCGGCAGAGGACAAGGAAGCCAGGAGGAAGCGCAAGCAGGAGAAGAAGGAAAAGAAAGAGAAGAAGGCGGTCGCCGCGGCAGCGGACGACTCGGACTCAGATGCTGACAAGGCGGCCAAGAAGGAGAAGAAGAGGCGCAAGAAGGAGCTCAAGAAGGCCGAGGAAGCCAAGGCGAGCGCATCAAGGTCTGCTTCGGGCATAGCGACGCCGGCTTCGGGAACGTCGACGCCGGTGCTTAGGGGGCATCACGCTGTGCGATCGCGATGGATCGCGTCGAAGAGGATGGCGACGATGGACGACACGGCGCTGAACCAGGTAAGAGCCACTTCCTCCGGGCGTGCTGCTACTATGTGCTGACATCTTATTGCAGATTTTCGGAATCAAGGCATCATCATGAGCACCATAGACAATTGCAGCGTTTACTTTGGGTTGACCCATGCCCTCAAGGTTTATGAAACCCTTCGAGATGTGACTGTTACTCATTGTGCTGCGGCGTCCCAAATAAACAATAGGCTTTTCTTCGACAACGTATCTCCGAAAACTTGAGGACCGCAATTGCCAGCAACAAAAAGAAACCTCCTCGTCCTTAAGAGATCGAGAAGCATCATTCATCCCACCAAAAGCTCGGACAGCCTCGTCGATCGTCTCTTTCCGGCTCTTAAACCATCGACCGTGTTCAACCAAGATGGGTTTCGGCCATTACAGGCTCTTCAGCCAGAAGAAACTTTCCGAGAAGCAACGCGGTAAATTACCAGCATCCGACCCGCCAACAGACACTCCCCAGACGCACCGCCCAAGGGAGGACAGTCGTTCGAACCCCGAAAATGTTAACGACGGATACGATGAACCAGCGCTCAGCACGAAACTCTTCACGAGGCGTCGAGATCGCAACTACACACAGGGCGGCGACTCCCGCGATGGCTTGATGGCGTATAGGAATAGCGAACCTCCAAGGTCACTCTTCGTGCCGCCGCCTTCGGCTGCAAATCGACAGACGTACCCTCAGATGAACCCATGGAGCATCAGTGAAGAGGCTGGAGCCCCTGGTCGGCAGATAGGTCTTAGTCAGTATGAAAACCCTCGACAGCAGCAGGCCACATCTGAGGCGTCATGTAAACCCCAATCTTGTAACTGCATGGTTGGTAACTCGGCGCTGACCCGGTTCGGCACGTGCGACGCGCCTGGACACGGTGGAGGGGTCGATCTGGACGGAGAAGAGGTCAGAGACGGACGAGAATCGAATGTCAGACAGGCTGCTCTGGCTCGGAGGCAGGAAGAGCTCAGCCAAGCGAGGAGAATGACATCCGAAAAGAACGAGAATCATGAAGTTCACAGTGAGGTGAATAAGTAAGTGGCAGTTCATGACATAAGGGTCGAACTAGTGATGGACAGATCCAGAACATATCCCTCACGTTTGATATAATGAAAACCCAGTCAGCAGTATAATGAAACAGGGACTCGATGTAATCCTTCCTTGCCTCTCCACCGCGTCTTACACGCATATCTAACATCTCACCCGCATGGCGTTACGCAACCAATACTCGCCACGTTGACGAGTCAGACGACATGTCCCCAGGCGCGATAAGCCTAGTGCATGCATATGGAGTAACCCTCGAGGCTTTGGTGGAACCGTGGAACCCGCCAAGCGGTCATCGGCAAAACCTCAGAGACGCCGGGTGGGAGAAAAGTGACGATGCGCCGATCAGTTGACAGAGGCTGCGTCTGACTTTTTGGCCGCTGTTGCTGTTCTTTCATAAGGTTTGAACCACGAAAACACTTTCATTACGCCAAATACTCTCACAAACCATCACAAGGCGAAACGTCCGCAACAAGCCAACACCATGAAGCTCGCCATGCCACCGCTCTATGTAAGGGCGAGCCTCATCTCATCCTGTGTTGCCATGCTCTTCGGGTGAGCCTTCCTTTGAAGCAAGTGCTCGCCGGCTGCTGACAACAATAGCCTCGACACTGGCAGCATTGGTCCCGTCACGACGATGCCGTCGTTCGAAGCCACATTTGGCCATGTGTCGCCGACCATGCACGGTGTCATCGTCTCATCGGTGCTCATTCCCGGAGCCCTGACGGCCCTTGTCGCCGGTGTTCTCGCCGATCGCTTCGGCCACGTCCGCCTCTTCTCCCTCGGTGCTCTCATCTACGCCGTCGGTGCTGCCCTGGAGTGTGCTGCCCCTGTCCTCGGCCTTTTCATTTTCGGCCGCCTCGTCAAGGGTGTCGGCGAGGGTCTCTTTCTCAGCAACGTCTACGTCCAGGTCTCCGAGATGGCCCCGGCACGAAGGCGCGGCGTCATGACGGCGCTGCCCCAGTTCCTCATCGTCACTGGTCTCGTTCTCGGTTTCTTTATGTGCTACGGCACCGCCCGACTCGGGCCCTCGACCATTGCCTGGCGTCTGCCCCTTGCCGTTGCCTCGGCCCTAGGCTTCGCGCTATCGAGCACATACTTCCTCGTGCCGCCCTCGCCGCGTTGGCTCCTCTCCAAAGGTCGTTTCGACGAGGCCCGCGCTGTTGCTGTGCGTCTCGGCCTCGACGAAGCTGAGCGAGCGGATCTGCTCGACAACCGCACTCATGAGGTCGCCGCCCACGCCAATGCCACCCTACTCGACGAGCTGCAGCACACGGCGTCCAAATTTCGCGAGGCCTGGTCGGCGCCATTCCGCAGCCGTACCGCCTTTGGCTGCTTCATCATGGCCATGCAGCAGTTCAGCGGCATCGACGGTGTTCTTTACTACGCGCCCATCCTTTTTGCCCAGGCTGGCATTGACGGCGACGAGGCCACTTTCCTCGCCTCGGGCGTCTCAGCCCTTGTCATTCTCGCCGTCACCATACCGGCCACCTTCCTCGCCGACAAATGGGGCCGTCGCACCTCGAGTCTCGTCGGCGGCGTCGCCATCTCGGCCATCATGCTCGTGATGGGCTCGCTGTACGCCGCCGACGAGGTTCACGCTGACCGAGGTGCCGGCAAGTGGATCGTCATCGTCTCCATCTTCCTGTTTGCCATCGTTTACTCGGGTACCTGGGCCATCGGCTTTCGAACCTTTCTTGTTGAAAGCCTGCCGGCGACGACGAGGAGCAGCGCATCCAGCCTCGCCCAGAGCGCCAACTGGGTATGTCCCCTTTTCTCTCATGCTTCCCCCCACACCGCGCTGTCGCTGACCATATAGCTTGCCAACTATGTCGTGGCGCTCATCACGCCCGTGCTGGTTGCCAAGTCGTCCTTTGGCGCATACTATCTCTTCGCCTTCGCCACCCTTTTTTGCACCATCGTCGTCGCCCTCGTCATGGTCGAGACGCGCGGGCACAGCCTCGAGGAGGTCGAGCGGCGCTACCTCGAACGCAAGAGTCGCGCCTCTGGCGTCGCTCCTGGCGGCCTGCGTCTGCGTCGCATCCGGACGGCTGCTTGATGGTCCCATCACTGAGACGTGTGGCTTCATGTCGTTCACACTGCGTTTGGGGGGTCACGAGGTGTATTGAGGAGCCCCTTCCTACGGCCTAGCACACGGCATCGACGCCGAATGGCGCCGTGATCAACCTGAAGTCTATTTAGGGCGATATCGCATCAAGCCTGGGGCAAACAATAAGGTTGATGGGGCCAAGAATCGGCCTTATCCCCGTTGTCCAGCCCGACTTAACGATCATGCTGTGGTGGAGAACCCGCCTTAGCTGTAAGTGGAGGTTCTTCCACAGCGTTTGCCGGTTGGGGAATGTTTCGGAATGCCGCTGCTCTGATTTTCGCGAAAATGGAGTTCCTAATATAGATCTGACACAGCCGGGTGTACATTCTTGGCCTCGGCTGTGGTGGCGCTGTGTCGACCTGTATTTCCCATTGCGATTGTCGGGCAAGCTTGCTACATGTTGGTGCTCTTGTGCGTCTCAATATATGCGGTTGGTAGTATGCTCGAGTCAGGAGGGGGCCAAAAACGACCCTGTTGGTGACCCTTCTGCAGGCCGCATGCGTTGGTGTGAGATTGAAGTATAGAGCGCCGATCGTGGAACATAACGGGAGAGATACGATTGTGCGCGCTCCTCTTGTGAATTTCGAACAGACATCATCTATGATGAATATCGGTTGTTTGTCATCCTTTCTCCTTTCAGCGTCGTAGCATGGACGTATTCTTGCAGGGTTAGCGAAATGGCCAAAGTCCCTAGTTTTTCTTACGCCAAGCGAGCACAAATCTCCGTGATGAACCCTTTGCTACAGTAGCGTTGACAGCGGGATTGCCGGCCCTCTGCATGAGACGATCGAGGCCTCTCTTGGACCAGGCTGTGGATGTGCATCCCGGTCACCACGCCATCCAAACCCATGTTGCCCCCGACATCCCCAGACCTCAGCTCTTCCCATCGTTGGGCTGAGCTCTTTGACACGGACATGATCCTGCAGGGGAACAGTCAAGCCCCTCAGGCTGCCCATTGCGGAGATGCAACGTCGACAGCGTATGCGTGCATGTCTGAACGCGAGTCGCTGGGAAATGATAAGCCGTGAAAGACCCGACTGAATGGGGGCCCCTCGGATTCCAAAGAGGTTTGTCAAGTCAGGTTATTGATATCACTCAAATGTTGCCCCAAATTGCCTTCACCCTGTGTGCTGGCGCCTTGGTTGCCGCCAGCGTCACAAGGCAGCCGGCCCTCGATGTCTCAGTTCGCAGCGCCCCTGGGATGACTCCAGACCAGACCGTACATGCTATCCGCCGAAGCCTTGCAAAGGCGTCTCTGGAGGAGCGTCAAGATGAACTGGGCAACTCAACGTCACTCGACAAGAGCTTCAGCAATGCCGTACTATTCAGATAGTATGTCATCTCCCTATGCTCCCCCTTTTGCTTCCATCCACAGCCAAACTGACACATCCAGCGGCGCTGAGATCAGCAACGAGGTTGGAGTTGACCTTCCCAAAGGTAATGAAGCTACGGCAGACGCTTCATTGCACGCTTCGGTTGAGGTGCTCTGTCGCACATGCTACATCAAGGGCACTGCCAACGTCGATCTGATCATCGACGGAGACTTTGACGCTGGCGCAGCGGTTCAAAGTCTTGGAGACAAGTTCGAGGTCGTCATCGACAACATGACTGACTATGTCGACACGTACATTCGCGACGTTTTTGACAAGGTGCAAGAACAAGGCGTCAGCAGTAGCGCTTTTGACCTGCCTCCGCTCGACGTGGATCTGAACCTTGACATCCAGGGGATTCCTGAGTGCCAACTGCACTTCGGCTTCGATGGCCTCGAGTTGTACATGGACACCCAGTTTAAGATGACGGCGGGCGCGACGTATTCTCTGAATCTGTACACGTCGGTGACGCCTCTCGGGTTCAAAGTCGGCGATGTGCTCGTCGGCGTGACCTTCGTTGTCGATCTCCTCCTCAGCGTCGAGTCAGAAATCTCCGTTGCGAGTGGCTTCCATCTAAAATTGGACGACGGCATCGCTATTGATATTGCCCTATTCTCAGATGAGGTCTCCGATATAGTTTTGTGAGTGCACCTCCCCTTGCGTCGGTTACCAGCATGAGCCCCTCGAACATGTACTAATATCAAGTCCCAGTAACGGCGACCAGTTTGAGTTCCTCCCGGTCACGGTTGAAAGCGATGGCGTGACCTTCAGAGCTCTCCTTCGCGTCGCTATCCACACAGGCCTCGAGCTCCACACTCCCTTCCTCCCAGATCTGTCTGCCGGAGACTTTGAGCTCCCGAGCGCAGGTGGCGGCATTGAGGTTGCCGTCTGGGCGAATCTCGCCGACCTTACGACGAGCATCATCACTAGTAGTGCAGACTCTGATGTTCGTCGACGCGATGATGATGGTCAAGATGATGACGACGAAGAGGATGAAGACTGTCGGCTTCGCGTGAGGCAGGAGTTTGTCTTCGCCTTGGGTGCCGCTGCTGGCGCGACTATCGCCATCATGGACCAGACCTGGGGGCCGGCTCCGAGCACGGAAATCCCCATCTGGTACACAACGCTGGCCGATGAATGCGTCGTGAGCCCGAAGGCGACTGTGTCTAGCACATCAAAGCTTGGCGAGCGGCAGGATGATGAGGAAGACGAAGAAGACCTCACGACGACGACTTTGACGAAGGAGACTGTCTTTACAGCACTGGAGTGCATTTCTATTGGACTCATGAACTGCCCGGCGTCGTTGCAGAGTCTGCGCGAAGTGACCGAGGTACAGACATTCGTGACGGCAGTCGCGTCAGGCGTTGAGGCCGAGTGGCCAGAGGTGACGGCGATGACGATCAACCGCGTTGTAGAATTTGGGTCGGGTGCGCTGGGACTTGAATCGACGTCTGGGTCGCCCGTGTCGTACGTCCCACCTCCACCGCCGCCCACAGAGTCACCTACTTCGGACGACGGTGACAATGACTCGGAGGGATCCGAGGGAGACAGTATTCTGAACGGTAAGGCTGGGGGAGTTGACAAGAAGGTTATCCTCGGCGTGAGCATTGGTCTCGGCGTCCCAGTTCTGCTGGCCGTTATTGCCAGCATCATGTTAGTGCATTCAGTCCTTACCCTGTCATTTTTCACACCATGGCTCACCTGTATTGCAGATTTCTTATTAGACGCCGACGAGTTGCACCGGATGCTGTGTTCCAGCCAGGCCAAAGCAGAATTCAGTATACTGCCGTCGAAACCCAACCGAAGAGCGGTGATATCCAACATGAGGTCAGGAGTGTACGGCAAGACTGAGACTCTGCTTGCAGAAGACGTGACGGAGAGATTCTTTCAAGATACCATGCTTTATGTTACACGTCAACGATGCTATAAAATCGAATCGTCATGTGCTCGGGAATATTGAGATTTGTAGCGCCACAGCAGACAGGCACCTTCAACAGCCGGCAGCGCCTCGCGTTTGATTGTGGCTTTGCCAGGCTGTTTTGTCTCGAGAGATGCTTTTGCTGCCCTCTGAAACCTGTGGCTAAACCTTCGCCATTCGTCATCCGAAGGCCAGTCTTCGTTCCGCAGGATCGTGAACTCAGGCACAGGTCGGTTTGAGTCATCCTGTGAGCCAGGTGAATAGGGGAACAGGGCGTTCTCATATGGCATCCGCAAGAAATGGTTGTTGCTGTGCAGGTCATAAGCAGGCTTGAATCGGAAGCCTTGACGTGCATCATGCGATCCCGGAGGAATACTCCTGAGCAAAAATAGTGGTGGCAGTTGTGCCTCTGCAGTAGACAAGTCCCATTCGAACTGAAACTCCTGATGGACGATGAATAGAAGCTTTTTGAGTTTTGGCAACTTGGAGAGGCGCGACAGCAGGACGCCGATGTTGGTCTCCAACACCTTTTTACCGAGAACTGGATGAGTCAACCTCGTGTTCATGCCGTAGGATGTTCCAAGGGCGAGGCACGTGAGGTTGTTCCGCACCAGGGGGACCTGGATGAGGAATTGGAGCGTGCGGAGGAGCCTTTTGACCAACAGATATGGCTCGAGGAGGATAATGTCACAACTGAGATCGACATATTTGGTAATCCCGGACAGGGTAAGGGCCCTGAAACGGCGCAAGGTAAAGGCCCTGGTTTCGAGGCAGACCGCCGCCAGTATCGGCGGGGGTTCGTAACGGACATTGGCAAATATGAGACCATCGACAGCCGGCGTCGTTTGTTTGGCTTCGGGGCCATCGAGGACCTCGTAGATGCGCTGTGCCGGAAGGGCGAACTCCCAGATGATGTGGCGAAGCTCCGGCGGCAACTTCAATATGGGAAACGTCTTGTTGAGGGGCCAGCGGTCAGAATGCGACGTAGGTTGAGGCTGCCAGCCAATGGAGGGGATAGCTAGAACGGCCATCGAGTTTGTATGTAAGACTGCAATAGAACTTGTGCATCAAGAACCCATCCAGGCATCAGAAACTCGATAGTTTTTCGACTGAAAGAGCATCGAGTATGCAATCTAGGCTGCCTGACATCAAGTTACAGTTTGGGTCTCGCGGTTCATCTGGCTGGCAAAGGACTCATCGGCACCCAGATGGCGAGGTTCAAATGGCGGCAGGGCGGCCTTGGAGCACATGCATGAATGGAGATGTCATGAGTGTCTAGCTAATGCACCACGCGCAGGACTATTGTTCTCTATGAGTGCCACGACCCAACGGAATGGGCGATGCATTGCGGGTGGAGCGCCAGGGAGAGGGGGTCATGGGTAGCCAAGCAGCAGGTGAGCTATAGCGGTCAGCAGAAGTAAAGTGCCATGTCAGCAGCTAAGAATACGGCACCTGGCGTGCGGCATGTGATATGATTAGGGGAAGGCGACTGGAGGATGGGATCCTGAAGACTAGAGACCGTTCATTTAAAGCAAACGAGGCGAGACAAGTCTAGACTTGGTAAGTGAGAGGGTGTGCTGCTGCGCCGCTGACATAAGTGGATGACGTTATTGTTTGTCTGTGATATCTTGCAGCTCATGGACTGGCGGAACCGTTCAAAAGGAAGAATAGAGAGGCTTAATGGCAACCATCTGAAGAAGTCAAGTTAGGTAAAGTTGGCAGGTCGAAATCCAATGTTCACATAGGGCCTTGTGACTCCAAAAGCTAAGCCTTATTATCACCAATTTCATATCGAGTAGCAATGGTGAACAATACAGTGATTCGGAAAATGATGAATTCGTTTATCATCTTTTGGGAATATATTCCAATTCAAACAATGTTTTGAAAAATAACGGGGAAAGTTCGAGTTCCGAACCACACTCCCATTGGATGGCCAGTCTTCCTATGACAGGAGAGACAGAGTCAGCTCGACAAATGTGTATCGGTGTGGTGGCGATCTCTCGGTGAGCGACCCCTTAAAGCCCCTTGCGTTCTCAACTGCCACATCTCTCGACTTTACAATCCAGAAGAGCTACATGCACTCGTGTCCGTGCTAGAAGTCAACACCAGCGCATTCTTCACCGAGCCACAATCCACACCATAGCTGGCGGCTAAGCTCCATACTAAATCTTAATTCCGTGAAACACATCCCCGCGCGCGGGGAAGCTGGGGAAATAGTAGAACGGGAATCATTGGGACTGACTCGCGACCCCCTACGCCCTGTACAGGCTCCAGTTCAAGGTAGCGCCACGGCTACCCTACAGCTGCTGGCGTCCACGTGCCCTGGCCTGTCCGCTAGAATGATTCCTCTCATGCGGTCTCTGTGTTCATCGTACCCCCTCATCGTTCGTCTTGAGTAGTCTACCACGACGAATTCAATCACGACCAAAGCTCATGATTTGAGGCACGAGACCAAGGTGCCCCTAGTCGCTCCAACCACGAGCATCCGTCGAAGAATGCTCCCCCATGCCGGCCGCCGTACGGGAGGTCACCTCAGAGCCGGAGCGGAGAACGCCTACACTCGGTACAAGCGACGGGGAGCCTGCCAAGATGGCCGGCAAGAAGCGTGTGCGTAACTTCACAGCCGATGACCGCGCGACTCATCGCATATTTGAAAAAAACCGGCGCGAAGCGTTCAAGGGCCGTCTGACTGTGGGTCTTACTGAGTCCTTGCAATCATCTTTGATCTACTGTGCTCGTAAGGTATCTAGGGCGTGGCTGACGATGAGCCAGGAACTTGCAACTCATCTTCCAGCCCTTGGCGGCACTGACCCTCAACGCCTTTCCAAGCACGTCGTGGTCGAAGAGAGCATTGCTCGTCACAAGCTCATGAAAAGTCTCTGCTCTGATGCGTTCCAAGACATCCGTGCTCTGGTCCAGGAGCGTGATGAGCTTCTTGCTCAGGTCAACCACCGGAGGCTTATTGACGGTTTGGCGCCACAGGCTCCGAAGGCCGTCAATCTACACCTAGACCGCCTTGTGGAGCAAGAAAAAGAGTCTGGGAGACGCGATGACATAGAGAGAACCGCGAATGCCGAAAGCAGCAGCTCCGTGTCACCAACGGCCGTTTCAGGTCCTATGCCTACTTTAATATCCCTGGGAATTCCGGCGCCCGCAGCGGAAACCACTCCCCTCGACCGTTTCTGGGATGTGACGCACCAGGAGCCGATTTCCCACACGATCACATTGCCCTTCCAAGATTTACCATCATTCGCGACACAGGATCCCTCGCAAACCTGCGCCGAAATTTCTTCCTCTGCTCTAGCCATCCAAGACGTCCCTTTCCTGGACTTTGACTTAACAGAGGAAACCTCACTTAATCAAGGGCTCACATTCCACAATGATATCGGCTCACAACCCGCGATACCCGTTGATTCGGTCGCCATGTCCTTATCGATGCCATACGCGGGAGACTTGGATCTCTCGAACACTGACCAAAGAGCTCACGAACATCATGACCAATGGACACTTTCAGGAACACTTTGTACAAGGTGCGCATATACGGGCCAAACTATCTAGTCTCTCAGCGCTTTATCTGATCGAGACTATCCATCATGAGTCGCCTACTTTCCTGCCCCTTTAGCACACACAGTCACTTGTATCGATTCTTCCACGGCGCCGAATGCAAAAGAGTGTAGCTAGAATTCCTCATCATAAATAGCTTCGGAGACAGCGCAAGCATTCAGACCAACGGAAGCACCTCCTCAATCTTAGCACGGCTCCTCTCCTGCCCGCCTGTGAACAGGGCCATCGCATCGGCTAGTCTCTTCTTCGTCACGGCGTCCGCCTCGATAGCGTTCTGCAGGGGCGCGCCACCGTCAGCGAGATAATCCACATCTGTGCTCGCCAACTTCCCATTCCAGTCAGGACCAGCTAGAGGGTCGATGCTGAGAAGCTTGCGGAGGCGGTCCGATACGGGCGGGGCGTCTTTGTAGACGTGCGCCGGCTTGGGGACATCGGGGCCCGGCTGCTCAGAGGCGACGTAAGGGAGCTTCGCAAGCTCGTTCAGGACCGTGTGCGATATAGTCGCCGAGTGGCAGCCCATTTCACCGGCAGCCATGGCCTCCTGAACAGTGATGAAACTAGGTGGGAGTTAGCGTGCAAAATTGGACACCGCAGTCAATGATTCTCTTGCCTAGCATTCTTGACAAGTGGTTGTTCCTTGCCCGTCTCTTTGTATAGACGCTTATATGTCTCGATGATCTGTACAATGCGGGCGGACATCGGGTGCTCTACTGCTGGATCCTTCACGTTGGGCCACAATTCTGGCTCATCGTGAGCAAGAACCTCTGCAAGAAACATGGTTAGCCGAATGACCCAGATCAGGTGTCTTGGTGTCCCAGATCCTTGAACTTGCCATTATAGTAGGGGCTGATGTAAAGCATGCCAGCCTGACTGCACGCAATAGCTTGCGGAAGACTGAACAGGGCCGTGCCGAGTGTAGGGATACCCTCCGATGAAAGGACCTTGGCTGCGTTCAAAGCAGGGCCCGTCGAGGGAATCTTGATGCAATATCTGTCGCGGCCGATCCCTGCACGGGCGAACTCTTTGTCATAAAGGCGCGCATGGTCGAGGGTTTCCTGGAAGCGGAAAGCATTCGACGGAAGTGTCTGGAGTAGAACGCGGCCCCTGATAGAGTCGATGTTCTTCTTGCACATCAGAACAGCCTGCACATAGCACGGTCAACAAGAAGCCCTTGAGTCATATTGCATAGGCATGGGCCGCTAACCATGCGAGTGTAGATGGCAAGCCAGCCTTCGTTCTTGAGTTCCTTGGCCGTCTCGAGCAAAAGGTCCCGGTTCGAATCATCGCCGAGTTGAATGTCAACCCAAAGTTGATTGCTAGTCTGGTCGTGAGGCACGATCGGCATGCCTTTGATGTGTTCGGGGTCCATCCAGTCCACGTCCACATTTACTGTTTGCATCAGCGATGTTCAAGGCCGGCCGAGTATGCGCCACGTACACTGCTCCTCGAGCTTGTCGAGCCATGTTGGTGTGCCGGCACTGCCCATGTTTGGCGAAAGTCGAGATGGATATGTTGATGTAATCTTGATGAAAGCGTTATCGTCAGGTGTTGTATCTCGTCGCTCAGAGGAGGTAGCTTGGGCACAATCAATCCCAACAGTCAAGAAGAAAGTACAGTACGCTTTTAAAGCCTAGCCAAGTTCCTATGATATCCCCTGCTCAATCTCCGACTCCTTCGCTTCGGCAACCTCTACAATCTTGCCGACGTGCCCTGCGTGTGTTGAATCCATCAAAACCATATGATGTTGATGGACCTGTGCAGGCACCTGGATACGGCCAGCAGATAGCGGGTATTCTCCAGAGCTCGCAAAATGGCACACACAGGGCACAGTCAAACCGACAAAGATCGGCGCGGCAACATCTGCTGAGCTCCTGAATTCTTGCCAGGAGTAGGGGGCCGGGACTTGGGGCACTGGAGCTACGTTCGAGTCAGACACTCAACTCCAATGCAGGCTACTGCTGGAACATTGCGCGGAGAGTCGGGGAGCTAAGAACCCCCCCTCTTTCTTCTTACTCAAGCTTTCACCCACACTCCGGCACTTGACCATTTCTTGACTAGGTCACCCAGGGCCCTGCACAGGTCGTGAGCGGATTCGGCGACATGGCACACGCAGGGCACTGCCGTTGGAGGCGCCATGCGAGTGTTCCTGCACAGGACTCCTCCTCGGCGGACAGCCGCCTCGCTCCGAAGCTTTCGCGAGCTGCAACGTCGTGGAGACGGTGACAGCCCCTCGGTATCGAAGCTACCCCATGGGGAAGAGCTGCAACAAGGTCCATAAATATAAGAGCCGCAGAACCTCTTAGGTCCGGAGTTCGATATTGAAAGTCCATATCTGATAACTACAGACACGGATCACTGCTAAGTCATATCGCCTTCGACCGTCGTTCGACTCCTCCGCCATGGCTCGCATGTCTGATGACGAGGGCGACATCAAGCCCAAGCTCGATGCCTCCCACGTGGAGTTTACGGAGCAGGACTATGCTCGCAACATAAATGCCAGGTGAGCGGAGTAATGGCCTGTGCTTGACGTTGCTTGCTAAGATGTGTCAAGAATTCGTAACCCTTTGATCGGCATCGCGAAGCAAGACCTGAAAGTTCAGACTGACGACTTTTGTCAAACCTTTGGATTCAACGGCAAAGAGGACGTTTTCTATCGTGGTGCCCTCGCAGCCCAGAACCCAGAAACATGGGAGCAGTTTGAGGAGATGACCGACGACGACCGTCACTTTCTCCGTCGTGAGATTACCCACAAGTGGCATTTGCCCCGTCAACTCTACTACGCCATCGCGATCTGCTCTCTCGGCTCAGCCGTCCAAGGCTGGGACAACACGGGTGCGAATGGCGCAAACCTGTCTTTCCCCGTTGAGTTTGGAATCGAGCACAGGGAGATGCTTGTAGGTGCCATTAATGCGGCTCCTGCTCTCGCTGGTCTGTTCTCCGCCTGGGCTGCCGATCCCGTCAACAACCTGCTCGGACGTCGCGGAACCATCTTTGCCACCGGCCTGTTTGCCATTTTCCCGGTCCTGGCTCAAGGGTTCGCACAGAACTGGTGGGGTTTGCTGATCTGTCGACTCTTCATGGGAATCGGCATGGGCATCAAGATTTCGACGATCCCGATCTACTCGGCTGAGGTTGCGCCGGCCATTATTCGAGGCGGCATCGTCACGAGTTTTCAACTCTGCGTTGCATTTGGCATTTTCGTTGGCTTCTGTTCTAACTTGATCTGGTTCCGTATTGGTGATCTCGCCTGGCGGTTTCAGCTCGCTGCTGCGTTTGCCCCTGCCATTCCTGTCGTCATCTTTGTTTGGTGGTGTCCGGGTGAGTGCTTCAATGGACAAGAGGAAGAGTCGCCAAGCTGACACCGTTCCGTCCAGAGTCCCCCCGCTGGCTCATGAAGAAGGATCGAATGCAGGATGCCTTCAAATCGTTCTGTCGCATTCGCAACACTGAGATGATGGCTGCTCGTGACTTGTACTATGCGCATTGTCAAGTGCGCGAGGAGAGGAACGCCTTCGGCGGTAAGACGCTGCGCACAAGAGTTATGGAGCTGCTCACAGTTCCCCGCCTGCGCCGAGCGACTGTTGCGAGCGCTTGGATCGTTATCGGCCAGCAATTTTCCGGTATGACTATACCCTCTCATTGAGTCCAGTGGATCGCAGACAGCAGCTGACCAGTTTGAACCAGGCATCAACATCATGGCTTTCTACTCTGCCACAATATTTGCCGAGGCTGGCTACTCCCCAAAGCAGTGCCTGCTTGTCTCGATGGGTTTTGGGCTCATTACGTTCGTCTTTGCGTTCCCGGCCGTGTACATGATGGACACCTTTGGCCGCCGGAACCTGCTGATGATAACGTTTCCCAACATGGCCTGGTGTCTTGTTGCCGCCGGAATGTGCTTCCTCATTGACGAGAGCGTGTCTGCTCGAGTGCCCCTCATCGCATTTTTCGTGTTCCTCTTCTCCGCCATGTACGGCCCGGGTGAGTCAAGTTCGAGCTGAGCTCTGAGCCCAAGATGGACATGGAAGCATGCTGACGATTTCTCAGGAATTGGGCCACTCCCTTCGATCTACTTCTCCGAATCTTTTCCCCTGTCGCATCGCGAGATTGGCGGCGCCGTGACCATCATGGTCAACAACGCGTTCAGCAGCGCTCTGACGCTTAGCTTCCCGTCTCTGCTCAAGAATTTCGGTCCGACGGGAGCTTTCTGCTTCTATGCAGGCCTGAACATTCTGGCGTTCCTCGTCATCTTCCTGATTATCCCCGAGACCAAGTAAGTCCCGACAGAAGAGATGCTCGAATCCATGGCGGTTCCTAACATCTGCCCCCAACAGACAGAGAACGCTTGAGGAGCTTGACTACATTTTCAGTGTTCCCACTCGACGCCATGCGGGGTACCAAGTGCGGACCTGGCTGCCTTGGTGGGTAAGACGTTACATTTTCTTCCGCAGGGATGCCAAGCTCGAGCCCCTGTATCACCTCGATGCGCGTCAGGAGTGAAAGGTGTCCGACATTGGAGCAATTTGACGAAACAATGGTGTGTTTGGCGGTTTCGTTCCTTCAAAGTAGAGGCCTGGGCTTGGTCAGATATCGATAAGTGACATGCCAAAAAGGCGTACTCATGGGTATCTGCCGTAACTGAGGTCTTCTAGTGATCACAGAGTCTAATTCCAATAGTGAGCATTGTCAGATGATCTCACTTGATGCGAAGCGTCAAAGAAGCCTCTCCAGGCGAAATCTTCGCAGCCATAGCGTGTACAAACAGACCGTTGGTCGCAAAAAGACGGAGGCGGTCTCTCGGTAGTAAAGTCAAGAACTCCTGACAGGAAGAGTCGACGAGCCTTGAAACGGATCAATGAAAACCCGTCCCCGAATCGGCGTCACAATATCCCGACCGAATCGCTCCAAGCAAGACCCAACAAGTGGGGCGGGCAGGCGCCCCGTCGCATCGCGACTACAAAACTCTGCGCGACCGCGCCTGCTTTTACCCTTTTTCTTCTTTTTCTTCTTTTCGTGCGGCTGGCATAACCTGAAATTGTTTCCCCATTGCTCGAATCCTAAACAGTGGATATATCGGAGCGTCAGTTATGCCCCAGAACGATCAAAATTGCAGGCTGGCTTTTCCTCTTTTCACGCGGTCCTGGTCTCAGACGCTCCTCCTTTTGGTGGGGGCGGGATCGCGGCGAGGAGGTCGGACATACTTTACTTTCGATGAATCGTGATCATGTACAGGCTGTTGATAAATCCTGATGTTGGTGGACGAGAACGTTGAACTCGCACCTGCTAATCAAGACGGCCTGCTGGGCTATGCGTCTTGCGACTGTCAGACTCGAGCGTGAAAGGAAAATCCCGAACGCTTCCAGGATCGACGTTTGCAATGCACCTCAATGCGACACTCATGATGATTTCTCTACGCCGTGGGGTCGCTACCTATGCTGGCTCCCGTCCTTATGTCTAAAAGCAAAACCCGCCCGTCCGTCATCCGTCCGGATGTTTCTCCTGCGCCCACGCGCCCGGTATCACGAAGCCCAACCGTAAGGCGATTTGCGACTATTCGCCAGGCTCGTCGCCAATCTTCTCGAGCTTGCCCATCTCACGCTTCTCGCCGCTGTCGCCGACGAGGCGCACGCGATCCAGCCGCACCTTGTCGCCGTCACCGTCGCCGTTGACCACATACAGTACGAGGCTCGTAATGTTCTGGAACTTGACGTAACGCAGGCTGACGTTGGCCGTGCCCGACGCGTTCCAGTCCTTCTCGGACAGCTCTATCACTTGCGTCGGTGGCGTGTCGTCGGCTTCGGCAAAATCGAGGTTATGTGGCTTGTTCGTGTAGAGGTGGATGGTGCGCGGGCGCATCGGGGCATCCTCGTCATCGTCATCGGAGGGAGGGAGCGAGGTGATCTGTTGATGTGTCAGAAATCTTTTGTTTGCCCATTGCGTGAATCTGGCTGGGGAACACTCACGTGCAAGGTGTGCAGCTTCAGCATGGCCTGGAAAGGCATGAACAAGAGCAGCTGGTCGTCCTCGCCACTCTCGACCCAGTCCTTGACGCCCTCCTTCTTGTCCAGCGCGCTGGGCTTGCTGCCGTCGAAGAGAACACGCACGGAGCCTGCATCGTCGTCGGCATTGAGGAGCTCGCAGCCCTTGGACTCGATCTGGTCGGTGATGTCCTGGTAACCGCGAGGTAGCTCGGCGCCCTTCCACACACCGCCGCTGCCGCTGCCGCTGCCGCTGCCGCTGGCACCGCCCGATGCGCCGCCGCCGGCGAGGACCTCAGCGGCCAGTCTCTGGACAACGGATTGGAGCTTGCGGGGGTCGGCGCCCTGGATCTTCTCGAGGACCTTGCCGTTCTTGAAGACCATGAAGGTCGGCAGGGCGGTCACCTGGTGGGCGGCGGCGACATCGCTGTTGGCCTCGGTGTCTACCTTGAGGAACTTGACGCTTTCAATCTCGGCGGCCGTCTCGGAGAGCTGCTGGAACAGGGGCGCGATCTGCTTGCAGGGGCCGCACCAGTCGGCGTAGACTTTGGGCGTCGTAGATCAGCATCGTGTACAGGTCAAACAAGTGGCTTGGTAATCGCGGGGTTGCATCGATCGGTTGAATGCAGTGGCACTTACAGTCTACGACGACATAGGGGGTCTCCTTGACCAGCTTGTCGAACTGCGCCTTCGAGCTGACCGAAGTAATAGATTTCGACATCGTAGGCAGATGCTGGAGGTGATGTGATGTTGGTGGGAGGGAGATGGGAAGGAGGAAAGAGACCGACAAGGCAATGCGGGAGGTGCCGCAGCCGTTGTACCTAAGGTAGGTACCTACCTCAGGTACCTTAGGTAGGTAGGTACGCTGAGTGGGTGGCATCCGCCAGGACCCATTACCGTTGCCTGTGAACGCGAGAGTCGCAGCACACAGCTACCCCGCTCTAACCCGACTGAGAAACCACGGATTGATTACGTGAGCGGATCGTTGCAATGGAGATCAACATCCATTCCTCTTGTCCTTCCATCAACGAGCATTCACTACCTAGACATCACCGGCTTAATCACCTTGACAACACACAACACAAACTAATTCAAAAACAGACATGCAAATAGCTCGTGTTGAGTTCTTCTCTGGAGGCAAGACGAAGCTTTGTATTGATAACTGTCGCAGGCGAGAAATCATCTACACTGACAGCTACGTCTGTCCAGGCTGGAGTGCATCGCTGAAACGGGGGCATGTCATCCATCTCGTATGGCACATTGTTTTCCTTGTCGTGATGCTTTGGCTAGAGCGTTTCGCTTGTGCACCGACCACCGAGTCGCCCGGAGCGCTTACTCGACCCCATCGCGGCGGGGCTTTTCCCCTTTACACGCTGAGACCATCGTAGCTGCCGATAGCGACAGTGATGGTACCCTTGAGGCTCTCGGCCTGGCTCTGCAGGTCCTCGGCACGGCTCTCAACAGCATCGATGAGCATGAAAGCGGCAGTCTGTGATGTGTCAGTCCAAGTGCGCATCAACTCTTCGGGGAAGCACCACGTACGTCAACAACTTTCTCAATGGAACGCAGCACTGCGGCAACGGGCTGTCCAATGATGGGTACGGTGTTGAAGAGACCGGCCTTGCCGATGAGGATGTTCAAGAGAACCTGGTGGACCCTGACGAACTCGCGGAAGGCGTCGAAAATGGCATCCGACGGGGGGCCAGCGGGGACACCGGCCATGCCCTGCATTTGCGAAATGGCGACCGTGGCGGTGCTTACAATGTCGGTGAACCCAGTGATCAAAGTCTGCAAGATCATGTCAGTACGGCACGAGGCGGATGAAGCAAGAACGCGTTTCCTTACGGGGAAAGGACCGAGGCCCACGACGATCAGAGGGCCATTGATGATGCTGATACTCTGCGCAGGAGCCTGTAGGGCCTGCGACTTTGTCGTGAGGGCCTCGATATTGTCAACGACCTGGGCAGGCGTAATCTGGCCAAGGGCAGTCTGGCTGCAAACAGCCAGGGCGGCGACGACAGACTTGAGGAGGGAGAAGCGCATCTTGACGGTTGATCCAACGGCTTAGCGGTGAATGAGCTGATAACGAAGAGGTGATGAGGAGAGGATGAGTAGAGGAGAAGCTGATGTTGGAGAGGATGAGTGTGGTGAAAAGATGTCATGGAAGGACCAGCTACGTCGTCGTGCTTTATACCCAAGCTCGGAGGGCGCGAGCTGTCGTATGTCCTTCATCATCCTCGTGATGATCGTGAGGTTGCTTGCCGCTGCTGTCGCTAGTTGGTCTCACCGACGCAGTGCCATCGTCCTGCATCACTTTCCCAATTCGGCCATGTTGAAGCCTTTGCATGTTCGTTTAAACTCGCAAGAGGTTAAACCACTCCGAAATCTTGCTTTTGCTAGTTCAGAGACGATGTTAAGATGACATTTCCCAGTTGCAACATCAGCCACACCTGAAAGATAGCCTATGGACCGGATCTGAACCGAGACATTGCCGCAGATCAAGATGTCGGCATTGGCCACGGCCCTTCCCGCTCCCGCTCGAAGAAGCAAAGTGAGCAGCTAGCCTGTCAAACGGCGCATGGTCCCTAGACAGACGGCCACGCGCGATTGGATCGTGGACCTGTCATTCCTGTCTTATTGTAGCCAGCCACGACTCGTTCTGGCAAGCTGAGGCTGCGCCCATGACTCTCCGGCGCTTATGAGGCCCTCTCGGAAACGCTTGCCTGTCCCTGACAGGAAGGAGTCCTCATACTCTTGATCTGGTATGTGTTTGTCGCATTCGTGCCATGCCCCAGGCGCTAGGGACCGTTTTCTTAGTGCAGCGTTCTCAACGCACTACTGTGGTAACGGACGTTTGACAAGCATGGAGTGTAACAGAGTGCCCTGGGCGCAATAGTGCACACTGGCCGTCAACGGGATAGCCAACCGTCATGCAGCATTAGATGATGTAGGCAGTACAAGGGGTAAAGAATTTCTGTGCTGGCATTGCTGCAAGGGAGGTATGCACAGGATGTGCTTGCCAGCAATATTCCTGATGATCATTGCCACATGTTGAGCACCCTAACCCGTAATGAGACCGTGCGCCTGATGATCAAGGCGCTGTAAAGACAATACTGTGATGCTGTTGGCTATTAACATGTTGCTGAAGCTTTGCTTAGCTTCCAGCTCTCGATGCCCATCAATACTCGGCATTTGCGGTGTGCAACAGACGCAGGTTGTTCCGGGCGCAGCTGAACCGACCAAGGATGACCAAGAGGTATTTTCTCTACTGAGGACGGCATCACGATGCTTGTCGGAGAAATGATCGAAGCCGTGGCTGTCAAGCTAGGCATCGACGAGCCTCTTGTCCGTGGAGCAGCTGAGGCCAGGCAAGCATTGAGACAGGACGCCAAAGATATTGGCATCCGTGAGTAGCCGTCAGGGCGTTTCTTGGGAATGCACAGGTGAGTAGGCAGGCAGGCAGAAGAAAAAACAAAGCACTGGACCACTAACAGTAGTGCTCATTTGTCTATCCCCGGCGTCATCAAATGAGGGTGGAGCAAGACACCAGCCTCCTGGTCTATACCCCCAGCGAGCACATCTTTGGACTTTTGACCAATGCATGAATTGCACAATGTGCCACTGCCGTTTCATGGCTTGACTCTGCGTGCAATGCGCCCGTGGAATTCCATGGAGTAATTGAAAGCTTAGACATGTAGGAATATTTCTTCCGACAGACTGGCTGGCGATGAGTTAGTTGGCTCGCCCTGCGCAATCAAGGCGCCGTATGGTCTTAGTCTCATCGCGCTCATTTCCTGATTGACTGGCCGGCTGTACGAGCATGCCTCGCTTACGATCACTCTGGAGATGGCGAGTCTACTTGCTCGAATCTTCCACACCTCTCGTAACCTCAGCTTGTACCCGCGAATCAAATATCCATCCGTTTTCTTGAGCCAGAGAGTCTTTCATTAACTAGGATATTTCATAAAATCATCACTGGTCTTCTCCTCGTCCAGTGCATACCTACAGCTGTCCTCAGCTTCGTCGACAGCCATGGTAATCTGGTCCTACAAAATAGTTTCCTCGGTCCCCAAAGCCTCGAACATGCCGAAGTTGCCACGGGATTTTGTGTACGATTGCACTGAACGGGACGCATGTTGATGCCACCTCGCCCGTAGGTTAGATGCTTCTGCCACAAGAACCAGAACGCGATCGGAAGTGATATCACCAACCTGGAAATTCATGGTCATATTCCTCGAAAAGTCTCAAGCGTTGTGAGATACTCGGGGGCCTTCTGATTTCATTCATATTCATCTCGATCGTCAAAACAATGCACTGTCATCCTCGCCGAAGCTGCCAAGCGCAGAAGGGCCAGTATACAGAAATTTAAATAACTGAACGGCAGGTGATGTATTTTGACGTATTCTGACGTGTGCTCAGATGATGCCCCCTGTTGAAGCTTTTAACTGCTTTCAATTTGCGATCGAGGAAGTAGACGACTTTTGTGATTGCATCTTGCTTTTTTTTGTTGGTTACTAAGGCTCCGCGTGCAACCGTTTCGTTGAATCTGGCCCAATTATCCTGGAAACTTGCCTGACCTTCGGCGATAGCCGGGGTTATCAGGCTTGGAGAAACTATCGAAGGTCCAGTATCAAAGGACGGAGATCTCAAGGTGCGCGCAGCTGCACCTCTGCATTCTGCATCGGTGCTCGGATAGTTATTGCTTATCGCCGGATTGGCTTGTCCTGATGACGACAACACTTTGTGCGGGTTTCCACATGCACCACATCATTATCAAGTCATTTTGATACCGTGATTTCCTTTCCTTGAACAGAACGAATTAGTACGACCTGCACAACTTCTGCCTCAGACAACAGCTCGTAGTTTCCATTTCACATTGAAGCAAGCACAGTATCACAAACAATGGGGTTCCTGCAAAGCCAGTTGCTTACCACGCTTCCCTATCCCACAGAATCCTATGAGGGGAAGACGATCGTCGTCACTGGCAGCAACGTGGGCTTAGGGAAAGAAGCTGCACGGCACTTTGCTCGTCTCGGCGCCAGCAGACTCATCCTCGCAGTTCGCAGCCAGGAAAAAGGAATTGCCGCCAAAGAGGACATTGAGAGCTCCGCACAATGCGACACGAAAGCCATTCAGGTCTGGAATCTCGACATGTGCAGCTATGCAAGTGTGAAAGCCTTTGCTGCCCGCGTCGAGGCTGAACTCGACCGAGTAGACATGTTTTGCGCCAATGCGGGAATCGCCACGTCCGAATACGAACCTGCTGAGGGCAACGAGAAGACGATCACCATCAACGTTATTTCGACATTTCTTCTCGCTGCGCTCGTCATGCCGAAGCTCAAGGCTACAGCACAAGCATTCAGCACCCGACCCACGTTGACCATCACGGCATCAGAGGTGCACGCATGGACTGATCTGCCCCAGAGGTCAGCAGAAGACGGCCAGATCTACAACACACTGAATGGACATGCCCGGGCAGCGAAGGCTATCGATGAATATTACCCCATCTCAAAACTTCTCGAGGTTTTCGGCGTGCGCAGCATCGCTGAACAGAGCCCTGCCGCTACGTTCCCGGTGACAGTCAACTGCGTGAACCCTGGCCTCTGTCACTCGGAACTCTCCCGCAATACGGCATCCTGGGCAGCTGTGCGATTCGCGCTTTTTAAATGGCTTCTTGCTCGGACCACAGAAGCTGGGAGTAGAACGATTGTTCACGCTGCTTCGCAGGGGGCTGACACGCATGGCCAGTACATGTCGGATGCCCAGATTTCGCAGCCAAGCAGCTTCGTGCTCAGTGATGAGGGAAAAAGGACGCAGGATCGAGTCTGGTCTGAGTTGTTGGAGAGACTTGAAATCATTCAACCGGGAGTCACGAAGAATTTCCTTTGACAAATGAGTAGCTGGGAAAAGAATGCGCCCTCTTTCCATGTGTGGTATTGTGAACCGAGAGATTCGATTTAAAAATACCTAGATGATTGAGGTCCACAAGTTGAGCTCATGTGAGTTTCATGGAAGTTTGGATATTGATAGGGTGTCATGAGGTTTATGAACTCCCGAATTCACAGATACAACTGGCATGGACATATCAAAGTCCACCCAGGGTGTTGCAAACAACCTCTCATAATATATATCTGTGATTTTCAACTTCCAAAAGCTTGATCGACACCGCCATCGACTTTCCATGACCAGTACTGTACCGAGATGAGACTCCCTATTGCCGGGCTCCAGACCCGTTGAACGTCGAAACCTTCCAGGAAGCGTGAGAGATGAATTCTCACGCTGCATCCAGCTTAGTACCCCGTATTATACCTGCGGCATGCTCAGCAACGCCGTAAACTGTAGCCTGTAAATTGGCGCGAGGCAGGATCGGGATGATACTCGCGTCACAAACACGCAAGTTAGAGCACCCATAGACTCGGAGATTCGAGTCGACAACGCCCCCGAGCTCGCGAGGCATCATAGAACATGTCCCAACTGGATGATTTCCACCAACAGCAGTGCGCTTGATGTATTCTCTTGCTGATTCAAGGTCTGTTAATGGATCAGTTGCACCTGGGTTGCGTTTACCACCTGGTTTCAAGTAATCAACTAAAGGCTCCGAAGCAACAATTGTCTCAAGGAACTGAAGATGCCGCGACATGATCTCGATATCAAGGGGATGTGTCAAGTGAGACGGATCAATGGCGATCTGAGTAGAATCAGTGCTTGCCGATGAGGATTTGATATGCACTGAGCCTCGCGACAGTGGATGAGATAGAAGTAAGGCCACAGAGAAGTAGTTTTCTGGCCCAGATGGCGGGGAAGCCATGGTGCCATCGGGCTTAAACCAGGCAAATCCCGGAAAGGAGAGGTAGCAGGCTGATGCTTGATCTTGAGAAACAAGTATGCTGCGCACAAAGTCTTCGTGTGCCTCGGCGAAAGCGGGCGTGGCCGATGTCAAGTTGCTAGGCTCTTGCTTGTGCTTTGACATGAGTTGTTCAATATCAGACTTTCCTTCGGCAGTCTCTATTCCCGGGAAGGGCAACTGCGCCACCGCGTTCGTGCCACTGCTCGCAAATGGACCCAACTGCTTCCCATATGCGTCCATAGCGGCTGCAACAGAAGCTTCGTCCTGGCGGGCGAGTGGGTCCATAGTCGCGAGGCCTTCCAGAACTTCAAAGCTCATACCGCACATGATGTGGTTCTGCAGATTCTCTCCGACATGAGTGTTGTCCACAATGGATTTTATGCCGAGGCTTCTCAATCTCTGTGGATCTCCCACGCCAGAGAGCTCAAGAATCTTGGGAGAGTTGACAGCCCCCGCTGCGAGGATGACCTCGTTATTGGCTTTTACATGGTGGATCTCTCCATCCTTGTTGTATTGCACGCCGGTTGCTACAACCTGCCCTTGTTGAGATGTGTCGAATGTGATCTTTTCCACTGAAGCCTGGCTGATTAAGTTCAAATTGCTCCTTTTGCGAGCGGGCTCGAGATAGCTGTTGACAGCATAGCTTCTTTGTCTTGTGTCAGGATCGATGGCATCGGTATTGGTAAAAGCCCCGGAAACTTGGCCTGTAAAGGCATCGCCTTTGCCAGCGTGCCCAAGATTGGATAGCGTCTGATTCCAAATCCCGGCCCAAGGGTTTCCGGGGTCATTCGGCAAGCTCAGCTTGATGGGGCCACTAACGTCCCCGGCGTGCGCCGGCAACGTATAGCATTTGGCGAAGGATTGCGCGAAGTCGTCCCACTGCCAGCCTGGATTGCCCAGTTTGGCCCACGCGTCAACATTGAATTTCGACGTTGGAGTAAACGACAAGCCATTGATGGCACTCGATCCGCCTAGGAGACGACCTTGGGTGAATGCAAGTTCGCGGCCGCATAGACCAGTCTTGGTAGGGCTCTGTCAGTTTCGATGACGAAAATAGCCAGGGATTTGTAATTCAAAGAAATTTAATGTAAAAGGGAAGATTCTGAAAAATAATCAGCCAACTAACCTGAGGTACAGTCCGAAATCCCCAGTTGGCAGCGCTATTGAGCAAGGTAGGCCACATAGGGGGTATGGAAATTCGCGGATCCGAGGTCAAGTCCTCGCCCGCTTCAATCACCAAGATCCGAAGCGACGCATCTTCGGAAAGACGAGCGGCCAAAACAAGCCCGGCGGTGCCCCCACCAACGATGATGATATCGTATGTCGTTGAATCAGACATGACTGTCAGAAATGATGCTCAAGAGAAGAATATGCCTGAATAGGTCTCCTACGCAAGCTCTTAGGAGACAAAGCGGCCCTTTTATAGCTTGACGAGTTGACTCGGCGACCAAAATACTGGCTATTTGATGAGTTAATGGAATCAGCTCCAATTGAGGGATTGCCAACATGAAGCGCAATGACGCATCCAGGTCACGCCAAGGGAGGCGCAGACGCAGCCTGATGTGTGCCTCGAACCGAAAACGGGCACAAGATGTCAGGCTAAGAATTCAAATCCTGGTATGATGGACTTGGTGTTTCCTAGGTACATCAGGCATGCTATTCGATGCTCCTCGCCGTGTCATACTTATGAAACATGCATTTACTGGGGAAGCGAGCTTGGCAATGATGCTCTGGGTACAAGCTTGCCCACATGTACTATTGTCTAAACATTCAACCCCTGGAATCTTTGCGACTCGACCAGGCCGACGAATGGGGAAAAAAACGTTTCGCCTGGCAAGTTACTCCAAATTTCATGAAAGGTGCCTCACAGTGACATTTCGTGATGGTTGACGATGTCACGGGCCGGAAAAGCTACCAGTGCGCGTACATGACGTCTGATCTACTGGGCTTATGTACTGTGGTTACATCGCATTAGTGCTTACCAAGTTGTTATCTTCCTATAAAATACGAGAATCCCTCCTTTGCCCGGCGCGAGCATTTACTAGCTATCCCTGCTAGTAGAGATTATCATCTTCAATTGAACGATGGCATCATATCTCGAATCCATCCTTTCAAGAACCCGAAGACGACCAAATCTTCGAGGCGGCCCGGCTACAGAACGCAGTCTGGTTCCGGAGCGAGACGCTTCGGATATTCTGATGCTTCCAGATGGCCGACGGCTCGGATTTGCTCAATATGGGCTATTAACTGGAAAGCCTGTGTTCTACTGCCATGGACTTCCGGGCTCCCGCGTAGAAGCGGGACATCTACATGAGGAGGCGTTCGCTACTGGAGTGCGCATCATTGCGACAGATCGTCCAGGCATGGGATTAAGTACGCCACAGCCTGACCGAACACTTTTAGATCATCCAAAAGATCTAGAGCTTCTCGCCGACCATCTCAAGCTGTCCGAGTATGGAGTACTGGTGCGCAGGATATCTCAGTCTCGACCGACTTTGAGCAATGCTGACATCCCACTGTGCAGGGCGTGTCAGGGGGCGGCCCTTATGCACTTGCATGTGCTGTCTCACACGCTCCCGAAAGACTCAAGTGCGTGACCGTTGTATGCGGCATCGGACCACCTGATATCGGCATGGCCGGCGCGGGCTGGTTCCACTGGCTGGGGTTCACATACGGATGGCGCTATGCTCCTCGCCTTGCCGCGTGGTTCTTTAAGAGCCAAGAGCAACTTGACTTTCCAGACGAAAAACGTCTTGATATAAGATTACAGCAAGCAAAAAAGCAAGATGCGCAATTTCCGGAGTCAGAGAAAGATATTTGGACCAATAAGGATATAGTCGGACGCATGGTAATGTCGAGCCGCCAGGTCTACCTCCAGGGCATCAATGGCTTCAGTCAAGATGGCTACTTATTGTGCAACGAGTTTGGGTTTAACATTCAAGACATTCGTCATGAATTGCCCATAAATCTTTGGTATGGAAAGCATGATACGTTTGTGCCTCCGAACCATGGGAGACAGATAGCCATGCGTCTCGGAGATCACGTCAAACTCAGAATGGAAGATGATACACATGCAAGTATTTTCTTCCGTTGGAGGAAGGAAATATTAGAAGATTTGGTCAGCGACGTCTGAGCTCACGTGGATCAAAATTGACTTGTAAACGAATATGCGTGGATCACCAACCCCGTGGATGACCCCCCATTCAGCTATCACGGTAGTCTAACGGCGAGTAAAGGAAAACAACTGCTGATCTCTTGAGAGTCTCTCAGTGGATGGAAATTCGATATTGGGGGAGTAAGTTCTCCGATTAATGGGCCCCTCCTTACGCTCGGCTCCTTCCTGCGTGACTCCTCTGTTGACAACAGTTGACCCACTGCCACTGTCAAAGCGTGGGTTAGAGCAGAGTGAAGGGCTCTTCCGCAGGGTTCGCAGGTAGTTAGAATATAGGTATCGGATCGGAACACATCTGAATTCTGGCCCTCCGTAGCCTATATATACGTTCTCTCGTAGCCCTTAGCCCCTGGTCGACCCCCTGCTTGGCGGCTCCTGGCGGCTTCGCAGGGTGGCCTGACAGCCACCCCCTTGGTCCCGCGAGGTTCATTACAGCAGTAAAGCATCGCAGGAGTTTTGCGAAGCCTGAGGGATAAGCAAATATTGGTCCATTATGGGTCACTTAATATTCCAAACAATCAAGACCCTCCTCACAATATGTCCTATAGACCCCCCCATAAGAATCAAATGCTCGCAACACCCGGTCCCTGCTCTGGGAATCACAAACTCGAGTACCAGGTGCCCTACTGCCGGTCTAATGGTTTCACAAGGTCCCTGACATCAAGACTGTTTCCGCGGAGGTCGCACACAAGGTTCCAGCATGTCGAATAATGCCCAGCTTCTTGGACTCTGATAAGTGAGCAACAGTCCATTTTGGTTATGACTTAGCGAGTCTGGATGTGGAAGCTTTCTACTTTGTGTACCAATCTTTCTATTTGACATACTGCTGTTGGATAGTCTACGCAAAATTTATGTGGCTCGTTTATCGACCACTCAACCCTGCTCGATCCCGCCTTTTGCGTTACTTATCAAACAGACCAGAAAGTATAGAAGGACACTGAAATTAGGCGCAAAATCTACCGATACCGCCTCGGGAGATTTAGTTTCTACGTAATTTCTAACTATAGAAAATAAAATTCATCCTACTGCAAATAAAATCAATACTAAGTAATACATAATATTATCATGTAATTCTACTCACCTTCCTTCCTTTATACTTCTTAATTTCTGGAAAAGTAGGTTAAACCCCTTATCTAGACCTATCTATTAGCTAGTAACCGCTATCTCCCCTTATCAGTATATCCTCTGAACTCGGGGAGTCTCCTCTAGAGACTCTTATAAGGCGTATAGGCGCCCTTAGCGCTACGTAGAGGACCTTATAGTTTAGAATCCCTAATTAGACTACTTCTAAAGGCCCTCCTTTAATACCCTTTAGATCCCCGAGAAAACGTATCGTAGAGAGCTCTCCTATACCTCCTATTACGTAGAGACGAACCGCTATTAACGTAATTAGTAGCTAGCCTTAGGCCTTAAGGTAATTACCTAAAAACTCTATAATAAGCGAAATTATAAAGCTCTAGAAGGTATAATTAATATATATATATATCGGTAAAGCTCTTATCGATAATATCGAAAAGACCCTAGAAGACCTTAATTACGACGAGATAAATAATATTATAATCGGATACTATAATAGATTACTAGTAATAACGTTAAAGGATATTATTATTAGAAAGTATAATAAACTCTAATACTATAAATAATAACCCCCCCCCCCTATTAGACCGACCTACGCTAGTATTACTAAGAAGAACTAACTCGATAAGAACCGAGGTATCTCGGGTATCCTATATAGAGCCTCTATAGCCCTAAAATAGGGTATAATAATTAAAGGCCCTTAGAAGACTATAATAAGTAAAGGAGATATACGAGGTAGAAATATATTACTTAAATTTAATAAGAATATTAATAATATAGAACCCTCCCCCTATTAATCCTATAACGATAAGATCTTTATCTAACTCCTAGAGGCTATTAGAAGTATCGATTTAATAATTATCTATTATTATATTATCTAATCTTATTCGCTCTAGGTTACGGATATTATCTAAGTAATTAAGATTCCGATTAATATTATAATTACCCTAAGAATTAATAGAATTAGAGAGACTATACTTATTAGTAATACTAAATTACTTAAATAACTTAACGTAATAAGTATTAAGAGACCTAAGACTTAGGCTATATATATAGTTCGGAACGTCCCTAGAATACTAACCGACTATAACGGTTAGGATATCGATATTAACTTACTTATAAAAGAGGAGGTAAAGATAATTACCCTAAGAGAACCTATATAATACTAAATAATATAAACGACGATATTAAAGGATAAATAAATATAGATAATATCCTTCTTAGATAGTAATATATTTACGAACCCTTTCCGACTCTTTAGTAACTTAATTTTATAATAGCTTAATAAGAATAGGCTACCTTTATACTATAATAATTACTACGATTAGTATATTAAAACCTATAATAAATAATAACTATATATAAGATATAAAGGGAAATACTTTATAGAAGGATATATAGAGCTATTATAATATATTAATTACTTAAGCTTATATAAGAGTAGCTACGATAAATACCCTATTAGACTAAGTATTAAGAATAGAAGGCTCTCTAGACTATCGAGAGCTAAGAGACGATAGATCCGACGATAGGGTATCGAGATTACTTATATAGCCTATATATATAACCGGACTATATTAGCTACGACCTTAATAATATTAATACCTAAGAAGGAGATATACTTTAAGATTAATAAAGATAAAGCTATTATAATTCTAAGCGATATCCCTTATAATTTAGATATTATTTATAAGATACTCCTAAGTACTTTATTAATTACTTTACTTATTTATAAATAAATAATAATTTAAGATCTTCTAAGTAAATATTAATAAAGGTAATAAGAGCTATAATATCGCTTTAAGCCTCGCTAAAATAGAAAAAGCTAATATCGTCGTAATTTAAGAACCTTAGACCTTAATTACTAAATATATAACGAAGACTAACCCTAATTATAATACGTACTCCCTAATTACTAACTAGAATTCTCTCGATATTCGACCTTATATTATTACTTATATTAAGAAAACTCTTAATACCCTTAAACCCTTATACCTTATAGACCCCCTATATTAAGATATTTACTATATTAAGGTCTAAGGTATTATACTCTTATATATCTATAGAGATACGAGAAGGAGCGATATTATTAATTTCCTAGAGATATAGAGCCTACCCGACCGCTACCTTATACTAAGCGACTTTAATATATAGTATATTAATTAATAATTAAGGGTATCCTTATACTTAGTAATTACCTCTATCGCGAACTAAATAGACCTCTATCTACTATAAGTACTAAATACCCTTAAAGTTATTATATAATATTATAATAGGCCTAGAAAAGATTAAAACCTAGACTATAACGATAACGATATAAACCTAAAAGGGTTAATAATAGACCTATATATTACTAATATCCTAAGGGCTAGGACGTAAGTAGTACTATACCTCTATACCTTATCCGACTATATAATACTTATTATTATAATACCCTATAATAAGGATTATAGATAACTCTCTAAAAGAAGACTTATAATAGCCGATACTTTTACCTTTATAGAATTCGTTATAAAGAACGCTTAGACCCTTCTAATCGACTTCTTAACCTATTAAGCGCTAGATATAATAGTAAACGTACTAAATACCCTATTATAGGCTATTATTAATACTTTATTAATTAATAGTAGGCCTTTATAATATAAGCGATAATAGAACGATAAGTATATTACGAGTCGTAAAGTCTTTACTATCCTCTAGAAAGAGAAAGTATTACTCGAAGAGCTAGCTACTACTAAAAAGGCGTTCTATAGAGTAATTAAAGAGGCTAAAGGAGCCTTCTAGTCGACCTAGGTAGAAGGGATTAAGATAGACTAAGACCTCTATAAAGTAATAGGCTAAGAGAAACTAAGGATTTAATTTAATTCCCCCCCCCCCTATAAGATAGAGATATATTCGTATTAATATTAATTAATAAAGCTAAATTCCTATATAAGAAGCTAATAGAGAGGGTCGATATATAAGTTAATATTAGCCCTAATACTACTATATACCTAAGGCGAATACTAGCCTAGGATAATACTATAATAGAGGAAGAAGCGAAAGTAGCCTTTATAAAGGTTAGTAATATATCCCTAGAGTATAATACTATTACGATTAATATATTATAAGTAGCTTAGCTAGCTATATAAGAATTTATTTATAAGCTTTACTAAGCTTACCTCGATTTAAGGTATTACCCTTTACGATATAAGTAAATTAATATAATAATAATCCTAAAACTAAATAGAGACGCTAATAGCTATAAAGGATAGTACTTAATCTCCCTCCTCTCGATAATAGGTAAAGGCCTTAAATACCTATTAATAAGAAAAATTACCTAGGTTATTATTAACTAAGGCGTCCTTAACCCCTAAATTACTAAAGCCCTTTTTAAAAGATTAGCTAACGATATCGTAGCTTCGTTAATATATAATATCGAAGCTATATTCCCGAGAAAATAAGTAATAATAATAGTTATTATAGATATTAAAGGAGTATTCGATATTATCCTTAAAAATAGACTTTATTATCGCTTTAGAGAATAAAGCTAGCTTAATAACCTAATATAATAAATATCTTACTTTACTAGTTATAGAGTAGCTTAAGTATACTCTAAAAGGTTTACGATAGAAATACTTCCCCTCTAATATAGCCTCCTATAGGGGTCCTTAGCTTCCCCGATCCTATTCTTACTATATATTAAATTAATATATAATATAAATATAAAGGCTTATAGGTTTAGATACGTTAATAACTATATAATACTTTATATAAATAAGATATTAGAGGATATAATAAAGGAAGTTTAAAGAATCCTTAACGAGATACTCTAATAAAGCTAAGATAATAGAGTAAACTTTAACCTAAGTAAAATAGAGATTATATACTTTACTAAAGGCCGACTCTTAAACCTATTAATAATTAATTATAGTAATAGAATAGTACTAACCTAGATATCTATAAGATAGCTAAGTATATAGCTCGATAAGACCCTATCCTTTAAATACTATATTAAGAAAAGGGTAGCTTTAGTACGATCTATAATAGGATATATATATAGGCTTAATAAAGTAATATATAGAGTACTACTTAAAGCTATATATAAAGCTATATATATTATAATACTACTTAAGGTACTATACGGATTAGAAATCTAGTATCTTAGACTTTACTAACCTATTACTTTTAAGAAGAATAGAGAGTTTCTATTTATTTAAAACGGCCTAA
The DNA here is from genome assembly GCF_003724135.2 of Verticillium nonalfalfae. Classification (NCBI taxonomy): domain Eukaryota; kingdom Fungi; phylum Ascomycota; class Sordariomycetes; order Glomerellales; family Plectosphaerellaceae; genus Verticillium; species Verticillium nonalfalfae. The sequence goes on from NW_021167275.1 coordinate 99,178, forward strand.
TAGAGTAGATTAATAAGATATAAGTTATAATTAATTTAGTAATAAAAAGCATATTACCTATATAGAAGATTACCTTAATATTAGTAATACTAAGAGAGTTAAGTACCTTATTAGTCCCTATATTACTAGATATAGCCCTTACTTAATATACCCTTAGAATTAGTTCCCTAGACGTAGTATATCCCCTAGTCCCTTATATCTCCTAGTATAAGACTCTCTATAATAGAGGAAACTCCCTATAGCCTACTATTCTTACTATTATTATAGGTATAATCCCTTAATTCCTATAATTAATTCTATTCTTTAGAGAATATATTAAAGCTTTAATACTTAATACTAAGGAAGAAATAGCTAAACGCTTTAATTACTAAGTCGAGTCCCTTCCTATAACGTACCTCTTTATCTTTATAGACGGCTCCTAGTTAGCGAGGTTATTTAGCTTTAGCTACGTAATCTTTAAAGGTAATTATAAATAATATATATATAAAGGAAGCTAACTACTACTTAGAGTAAAGGTATTCGATATAGAAGTCGAAATAGCGAGAATAGGCTTAAAAGAGTACTTTTTACTCTATATAAACGATTCTATTATAGCTATAATAGTATACTTCGATAATATATTAATAATCTAATACTTAAACGGAATACCCCTAATATCCTTATAAAAAGCCGTTATTAAGTTTAAGAAGCTTATACTAAGCTTTCCTATACTAATTAATATTAAATAGTCCCTAGGATATATAGGAATATATAATAACGAACTAGCTAATACTTTTATAAAGAAAAGAGCTAATAAAACCCTAAAAGAGAACCCCTTACTAACCTTTAATTATATTAAAAGACTTCTATATAAGTAATACTACCTAAATTATAAATACTAATAAGAGAAAGAATAACCTATTACTTATATAGAGCTTAACCTAAAAGCTATAATAAAGCCTATAGAGGAGCTCGATACCTTTAAGAGAGGGGAACTATACTACCTCCTAATAGCGAGGATAGGGTATAAGGACTTCGAGAAATACTACTCCCGCTTCGGATATACCGACGTAAAAACGACCTATTTATATAATAAAGATAAGACCCTTAATTACCTACTATTCTATAGGAAGACCCGCCCTAGGTCGAACCCGTTATAGATAGGCTAACGGTAATATATTAATACGATACTTAATACTAACTAGGAAACCTTTATTAAGCTAATTAGAGACTCGGATTTCTTTAACGCGATTTATCCTAGATATTAACTATATATACGACTACTAACTAGACCCTTAGCTATTACTATAGCTCTCCTAAGGCGCTAACGCCTAGTAAGGAGCTAACCTAATAACTATAGATAACCTAGTACCCGATATACTATATAATATAGAAAAACTTAATATAGAGTTATTAGAGTCCCTAAGTAACTATAGCTATAAGGGGTCTCTAATCCTAGTAGTAGCTAGAATATAGGATTTCACTTATATAAGCAGTATATAGGGACGCATAGGCGCCCGTTTACCCCTAGGGGATTTTAAGGCATTTAAATATATTATTATTATTATCATTATATAATTCTACTAATCCTTCCATTTGAGGAGTAGCACTGTCCTGGAAATAAATTCCTCAAGGACTAGGAGCGTCTAACTGTAAATTTTTTAAAATTAAATACATTAAATTTTTAGAAAATTAAGTACGTAATATTCCTATAAAAGGATTAAATTTCAAATTTATTAAGCAACGTATAAAAGCAAGAATGCCATCATAAGTGCAAATAAACCTGTAGCCTCTGAGAAGGCAAAACCTAAAATTGCATAAGAAAATAATTGACCTCTTAAAGAAGGATTTCTTGCAACACCTAGAATTAAGGCACCAAATACTACACCTATTCCTACTCCTGCCGTGATACAGAGCACCTCGGTAAGTAAGTCTGCCGCTGATGGAGGTTCACCCGTCGGACGGTCGATTCAATGTACTCCTTTACAATCCCTGGAGCGAATTCCGATGCGTGAATATAGTACTCTACGTATTATATTAGAGAAATAAGAGCAGACTCGAAATGCTGCGTAATGACGTGACGGCTTTTGTAATGCCGCGGAGGCTTTTGTGATTCCACCTACAAGACACAAACAGCTAAAAGTACCCACTTTGATGAAAATGCCCCCGGATGACATGATAATCCGATCTGTCTCTCATATGATGCAGAACGCACATCAAGGCTTACTTCGCATCGGATAAAACCAGGCACTGTCAGAGACGCATAGCGATCATCCAGGAACTCGCGGGTTACATCGTCTCTGGCTTCTTATCAAGTCCTGAGCTCCTTCGAGCACACCACATTTGTAAAAGAAACTGACTGCAGGATCTAAATAATGAAGCGTTGAAAGCATGCACTTTTGAGGCGGAGCTGAGGGTTCCAATCATCCACTGGAAGCTTCTGAGCGTTAGCGCTAGTCAATGCTGTGGAAAAATAAAGGCAAAAACGAGGCGGAGGAGGCACCCACCCTCATGTGATCAATATTTGTTTATCATTCCAAGCACGATAAATTAGCTGGCACAATAGTAAGAGGCTGACCCGGGAATCGCATTTAGGGAGTGCTTCGCGTGGATCATGCCCTAACACCGGAAACCCTCCGAGAGCGCGGCGATATGAGTTTTTGATCCGGAGTGAGGCCTCTGGGCAATTGAGCTCAACATGCAGATATTTATCTGAGCAGGAGAGAATCAGATGGAACAGGGGCTCCTACTGGCGTAGTACCTTCATTCTGTCACTCTTGGACCCAGAGCTGCCTCTGACACAACGGTATGTGCTAGATAGTCTAGATATCAAAGCAGAATTCAGTTTGCGGACCAGTTATGTAATACCGCTTGATCGCACAGTATCGGATGAGTATCTTTCAGGAAGGCGCATCACCAACCATTTGATTTCGAATCGATGTCAGAAGCAAAGGTGATCACACCACACCCTTAGTGCCTTTTTGTTTCCAGGTCGGTTTTAAAGCTGAGACAATCAAGTACCAAAGTCGTAGATAATTAAGCCCGCTATCTCCGACTAATCCCCATGGCGAGACTCAGTCGCCGGATGAGGAGGGCTTGATTGTGCGTATACTTAGACAACTGCTGTAGCACTGTGGCACGACCAACGCAGTACTCCATTCAAAATTGTGACACTCGCCCTATACGCAAACATGTCCGCCATATCAATTCCTAAAGGTTCAATCAACCTCGCTGGTCTTCTTTTCAGGCCCGGCTCTACGACTAAAAAACTCCCTGGTATTGTTATCCTTCACCCCACAGGCGGTGTCAAGGAGCAAACCGTCAGCATTTACGCGAAAAGACTATCGGAAAGGGGATATGTAACCGTCTGTTTTGATGCCGCCCATCAAGGCGAATCTGGGGGTCTACCACGCTACCTTGAGGATCCCTCAGCCCGAGTGTCAGATGCTTCTGCTGCAGCCGACCTTCTTCAGAGTCTAGACTTCATCGACCCTGATCGCATCAATATTCTAGGGATCTGCGCCGGCGGCGGCTACGCCACGGCAGCGGCGACAACCGATCATCGATTCAAGGCGGTTGCAGTCGTGAGCCCCGTCAACATGGGCCTTGGCGTTCGTCTTGGTCCTCAGGGTCAAGACGTTGCAGCTCAAAAGCTAAGCCTCCTTGAGCAGGTAGCCCACGCGCGGCAAATCGAAGCAAAGGGTGGCGAGCCGGTCACCGTTCCAATCTTAACACCCTTGGGCGAGAATCCCACCGAAGAGGCTCTGAAGGTCTATGACTACTACATGACACCTCGGGCGCAGCACCCCAGATCGGAAAACAAGATGCTTCTCCGGTCTCTTACACTGCTCGCCAACTTCGACCCATGGTCCTTTGCAGACATATATCTTACGCAGCCGGTACTGATTGTGGCTGGGGAAAAGTCTGCACAGAAATGGCATGCGGAAGCCCTTTTCGAAGCTCTTCAGGGGCATAACAAGGGGCTGAGAAAGATTATCATGCCTAATAGTGGACATGTGGACTTTTACGACCAAGATGAGTACGTCAATCCTACGTTGGAAGAGATTGTTCGGTTCTTTGAACCGCTAGTATGATCGATCACAGCCTTGTTTGGAGTGAAGTTCACCCAAGCCAGGGCACCATCGAAGGGAGGCTATGGCTGAGGAGTTCGTATGAGCTCACCAGCACAAAATTAAAGCTTGATAGGCTACGCAAGTGTCAGGACCCCTGCGGAGCCACTAAGGGCCTGCCAAGCTAAGGGGCTGGCTAGGGGCTAAGGGTCACGAGAGAACGTATATATAGGCTACGGAGGGCCCCCTAAGCTACGGAGGGCCAGAATTCAGATATATTCCGACCCCTTACCTACGTTCTATTTACTACGGACTATATACGGAAGACCTCTTTACTCTACTCTAAATAACGCTCTAATATACTAAATTCTCTACCCCTATAGAGTAGACCGTTAGGGCTTCCGATATTATACTAATCTACGTAATTACTAGCGCGCCGAAAACCCTAGACGATAAGAAATAATAACGTAATAGAGACCCGCGCTAGCTCCTATCGCTAGAAGAGTACGGAGAGCACCTTCTCTAACGAGTCTCCTATAACTATAGGCCGCGTAGACTCCGGATCACCTAAGTAATTAGCTACGGAGTATAAGAGGCCTAGGCCTAGGGTACGGAGCCCTAATAACGATAGCGAAACCGACGAAGAGGGATACTTAGAGAGGGCTATAGAACGTACTAGGAAGCGGGTCTATATCGAATCGCTTAAGAAATAACTTATAGCCTTTAATAAAGACCGGCCTAGTAATATTCCTACTATAGAGTATTATAATTTCTATAATCCGATAGCGGAGGCTAGACTATAAGAAGAACTTATAAGGGCTTATATATTATTACTTAATATAGCTATTAATCCGCCCTCTTAAGGGCTACGCTAATTAGGAATTAAATTAATAAAATTACTAGAATATATAGCGGAGACCTACTCTATATTAAAGCGATTTCTATAAAGCTATAAAGAATAATTCGAAATCGATAAAGACTATTTTAAGGACTAGAATAAATATATCGCTTAAGTAATATAGTACTTTCCCTTATAGCTAAGGGATATATAAATAGACTATAAGGAGAGGTACTTTATAGAGAAAGGATATTTATAAGAAGAATTTAAGTAATTTCTCTATAAAGAATAGGGCGGATCGATATAAATATAATATAAAGGACTCTATAAATAGGACTAATTACGCTAGAAAGATAGTTAACCTATTAAAGAGTTCCTAAAAGAGTTCTCCGATAATATAGAAGATATAATACTAATATTAATAGAAGTAGATTATATTAAATAATTATTAATAAAACTATAATTAAAGGTATAGAAAAGCTTCGCTAAATAGCTTTAATAATTATAGAATATATAAGAGGTCGTTAATATAATCTAATAGTTAGAGGACTTCCTAAAAGACGATTATATCGATAATATTAACTTAGTAAAGCTAGGGTAGTATTATAGTAGACCTAAGCCTACCTTTTATTAATTATAGAGGAGGTTACTCTCTAAGATAGAGTATTTTAATTATTATAAATTAAGCTATTATATAGTAATCTATATAGAGCTATAAAAGATATATTAATATATTATAGAATTAACTATAATAGTAATTAGAGGTTAATAGAAGAATAAGTCTATATATAACTTATATAAATAGAATTTATATATAAAGAATTAAAAGCTATCGAGCTTAGAATATAGAGAATTATAGGCTTTATATATAGGAGTATTATCTATAGCTAAAAGCGTATAATAGAGGGGTAAACGCTTAAATAAAGAACCCTAAGGAGTCTATAGAAACCTACCCTTAATTAGAAGAGCTAAGGTACTATAGCGAAGTAATATTCTATTTATTACTTAAGCTTATTATAAGAGGTAAAGCTAGCTAGGCTATACTTCTTAAGATTACGCTAATATAAAGTGTTAAGTTTAAAACTATAGAAGGCTAACTCTATAGACTACTATTAAGAACTATTCGGACTATATATTAGAGAAACGTCTCTATCGAATAGCGAATAGGCTCTATAGCGGATCCGAGAAGCGGAGGGTTAGAGGTATCTATTAAAGCGCGAGAAAGTATATTACTATTAAATATAAGAAAGCGGACTTATAAAAAGGAGACCTAGGAAGTATATTATATAAGAGGATAAAGTATAGAGTAATAAGATAATTATAGAGAATAGAGCGACGATTTTAATTTAGGCTTAGAGGCTATTATTCTAAATATAATAAATAATAAATAAAGCCTAGAAGTATAATCTTAATAATAATATTATTATAGAGTAAGTTAATAATAGAGTAAGAATTTACTATAGAGAACTTATAATAAAGATAGTTAGGGAGGTAATAATAAACTCTTAAATATATATTATATACTCGGCTTACTCTATAATATAATTATTTATAGGAATAGGAGCTAAGGTAATAGTATTAATTATAGTTATAGAGCTTATAATTACCTCCCTTTCCTCTATATCTTCTTCTTTATCTTTACTTTTATTATCGTTATTATTATCGTCTTTATCGTTTTTAATAATAATAATATATTCTATAGCTTTTTTCTTAATATAAGTAATAATATAAATATAATATAGACTATAGCCTATAATCTTAATTATAGCTTTAAATATAATAAAGAATTAGCTAAATAGAAGGCCTATAGCCTCTATAATAACTAGGTTTCGCTATATTATAGTAAGCTATATAGTAATAGCGTAAGCGTTAATATAATCGGGGACTTAGAACGATATTAGAATAATAGTATAAAGGGGTAATAATAAAGGGCTAACCTCTTAATACTTATACTTACTATAAGCGTACTTAGAGTACGAGGTAGCTATAGTAGCCCCCTTTTAGTCGAAGTAATTAATAGACTAGTACTATATTATATAAGTAATATAGGGTCTATAAAGTACCTCGTACTCTATATTATCTTATAATAGGGCGGCTAAGTAGCGCTATTACTAGGCGACCTCCTTCTTAGTAGCTTAATCGATAAGATAGTTATCCTAGGCCGAGGCCCGGATCTAATATTACTTCTCTATAGTAAAATAGTCTATCTATCTATAAGAAGTTAATATAGTACTAAGAATTAATATTCTAGAGTATTTACGTTATAGTAATAGTATAATTAAGAAGAGAGTTATTAATAGCGGAATAGTACGATTAGAATTACGGAATTTATAGATATTTATTATAAAACTATTATAGTAAAGAAGATACTATAGGTTAGTAAACTAAAATAATAGAGAAGCGCGGATTAGAGGGAACTTATAAGTAAAGGGTAGTAGAGGGCTAAAGAAAGGAAGGTTAGAAATAAGCTACGTAAACGCTAAAAATCGATAATTAAAGCCTTTTACTAAGTTTAAATAGAACGACTAAGTAGTAATAGGGTAAAGCACTACTATAGTACTAGCGAGAGTAATATAGAGCGCTACGCTAGAAGACTACGGAGCGCTACGCGAGAAGATTACGGAGCGAGGCCAGGAACCTACGAGAGGGCTATTACTACGGGGTAAAGCTATTCCTACCGACTCCTAGGGGCTAAGGGTCACGAGAGAACGTATATATAGGCTGCGGAGGGCCCCCTAAGCTGCGGAGGGCTAGAATTCAGATATATTCCGACCCCCTACCTACGTTCTATTTACTGCGGACTACGTACGGAAGACCTCTTCACTCTGCTCTAAACAACGCTCTGACAGCAAACGACCTCCATGAGGCCTTCCGCTAGTGCAGTGCCCTCAACTCCTTTTCAATCACAAATGTACCAGTACAACGACTCAAAACTACACTCTTTGTACAATCTTGATAGCTGGAACATGGGGACTAGTCGTACCTCTGATTGAAAGTTTCGAACCAGATCAGAACCATTGCAGTTAATGAAAAGTTGAAACTGGCATGATTTCTTCATAGAGAGCTGAACCCGAGCTGCTTCCGTCCCAGTTCATGACTTGTAAGTGCTCCCGAGCCCGCTGGTAAGGCTGGCGTATCCGCCTGGGTCTAGGCACAAGTAGAAAACATAGATGCAGGTAATCAGGAAATTTCCAAGCCACCAATGCAAAACCTGCGCCCAGAGCTACAGCCCGGACTGTAGTCATGCGGCACAGCGCAAAAGAGGCAATGGATAAACTTGTCCATCCCCGCCCATCGTTTGCAAATCACACAATTGCGCCTTTGGTAACTTTGCGATCAAGATGTCTCGTCACTCATGGAATCCGCCAGACTCTTCTTACCAGGCGCAGAGATCGAACGAGATTCCGAATCAAGTACGGAGACCGCCTTGGGCTTATGCCCCGACTACTTCGCAAAGAGAGCCGTATATCCCACCTCGTACGACTGGAAGGGATGCAGAAACTCGAGGCTTGTCATATCTGCCTTGGGTGCCATCTCCCGCGGACGCCGGGCTCAGCCAGCAGCCTCAAACCGCTCGTAACAGCACGGGCTACGTTCCCAAATCGCCCGATTTCAGCGTAATCGATCAACCGGCTCCCTCATGGAACAATAATCATCAAAACGAGGTCTGGGTACCCCCTGCAACCGACGGCATGGCTGGCATCTACGGCGACCGCTCGCAATCCGAATCTCGAGGCGGGCGCGACCTACAAGATGTGCGCATAGAATACCCGCAGCCTCGAAACCAAGAGCTAGGGTTCCTGGACGATGTGCCAGCCTCCAACAGAGACTCGCCTTCTGCACCTCACCTCCAGGCTGAAGACCAGCGGCTTAGCACCTTTGCTGCAACAGAAATGCATCTTCGTAGAGCAGTCACGCGCAAACCAGTCCCGCTGCGGCCAATGCAACGGCCAGCACCCAGCGCATCAGCCCGGCCCTCGAGCATGACAAGGCTCCAGGCAGCAAACAATGCCAGCACATTCTACAGCCCAGGCTCCCATCTCAGCGAGTGGCAGGCCCCAGGACCGAGTCCGCAGCACTCCCTCTTTGGACCCCACCCCCAGGGGCTGCTAAGGCCTGGCCGCTTCATGATGATCACGCCCGGCATGCGAGCCTGGGCCATTGACCGACCAGTCTCCCAAGCCCACGCTGACATCGCCATCGACCCAATGACGCCCCTGTGGCTCGAGTATCGTGCCCAAGTCCAGAACCTCTGCCGCGCCTTCCGACGCGACACGGCCTGCGGCATCGTCGCCTGCTCCGGCAACATCATCAGCACGGGCGACTTTGGCATCGAAATGGCCGGCAGTACATACCAGGAGCACCATGCCGAAGAGGCGCTCCTCTGCGGCAGCCGGCGCACGAGCCGTCGGCTGACGAGCGAGTGGATCGACGGCCGGCAGACAGACGTCTGGCTCGTCGAGCTACACGTGCAGTGCGTGCTGCTGGGCATCGAGCCGTGCTTCGGGGGCCGGTATCCGGGGCACAAGTGCCGGGACTTCTTCAGCAGCGCTGGGCGCTTGTTCAGGCCGCGCGTGGGCAGCGTGGCCCCGGCGGCGACGGGGGTGTTGCGCAAAGGGGAAGTTGTCGAAGCCATGTGGGTGAGAGCGCGGTTTGTGCCGCGTTCGGACAGGGGGGTGACGCCCGTGTTCTGCTACGAGATGCAGAGGGACAAGGCGAATCCTGCGCCGTCTGTTCTGTCGGCGCTCAAGAAGACTACAGGGCAGGGACCGAACATCGCGTGGCTTGACGCAAAAGATGATCTTTGGGGCAGCATGTACGGGGATGTGATGTGGATCAGCGGTGATGGGCGCGACGATGCTTGGCGCGCGAAGAGAGAGGCCATGTATCGTTTCCTGGAGCAGAATGGTTGGGAGGCCAGAGATGGCTTCGTAGTCCTTCGGGGAAGTACTGCGCCGGGCATGTTTGGGAGGACCAACTATGATGTGCGCACGGCGGATAGCAGCGAGAGGCCCTTTTGGCTGAAAATGCGTTCGACACAGGCCCAGGGGCCTAACAAGTTGAGGAAGAAGAGACCGGATAAGTCCCGTTGAAGCGAAGCTATTGAAGCAAGACGGCAGCGGAGGTAGCGTTCGGAGGATTGTTAGTGGGCGGGGGATGTGGTGAGGATGTCTCGACAACTTTCGACTTGCATGGACGCAAATGCTGCAGCAGAATGGCAATATCATTACCATGTAAAAGACTGACGGCTGCCAGTGTCTGTCTGAACATCGGGGCCGATAGCCACAACGTCTGTACGTTCCAAGGTGGAGATCTAGCTCTGATAGACAAAGTGTTCAAGGCATGTTTATAATCATTGCAACCTGCATATAGGGTCAAGATTCTAGTACATGGAGCTGATGAAATATTATACAAAATCTTTTGACGAGTAAACTGAGGCCGCAAGTCGGCAATGGTAGCAGCGACGAGTTGCAGTACGGTGGCATTGTTTGCTGCAGCACAATTGCTATCCCACTTATGTCCGACTTCCGCGGTCCAGACGCAATCCGTATCCTCTAGGAACATCGACCATTACGATCTTAGTTATGGGACTTAGACCTTACACGAAATCATTTCAAAAGATCTTGAAGAAAATAAAAATTTGACGCCAAGCAAGCTGCTGCGAAGGAATGAAGTAGAGTCCAACCTCAAGTCCCGCCTGTTGCACAGGCAAAAAGTGATTCAGGGGAGGCTCGAACTCCCGACCTTCAGTGAACTTGTGACGGCCCGAGGGCATCTCCATGTTAGACTGACGTGATAAACCAACTACACCACCGAACCGATGGAAGCCTGGGTTGGCTGAGGGAATTATGACGGCACAGAGTTGCGGAACAAACTGGAGCAGGTGAACAGACCCCTCAACGAGAGGGGCAGCGGCGGTACCGCACTGAACTTTGACCTGTGGTATACGCTGGCTCTTTCTTCGGGGGACCTTTGAAGCTGAGAAGTCCAGTATCCACCATCCTTGAACTACCCACCAGGGAGGGGTAGCCATGCATGACGTGCTGATCGCAGATATTGTGATTGAAGTGAAGAGAAGCATAGCCCTAGGTTGAAAGTTAGAATCCAATCTTAGTTCCCAGCACAGCGCACTCGCCATACCTCGGTGATGCGTCGATTGATCAGCCTCAAGGCCTCGTGCCGCTCTCATCCGTGATTCATCATCAAAGCCTCAGGTCTCCGCTTACGAAACAAGAGAAGAGGATCATGGCCATGGAACACGCTGCAGCACGCTAGGCAAACTCCGGCCGGAGCCCCATCGTACCACGGGCGGAGATGCTGCACAGTGAGCGATGACCTTGCATAGCGCTAGACTCATTTCGCCCACTGGATCGGGTGGGGGACACTTCGTGCTGTGAAGGGGGCGGCGCTACAGGCTATTGGACATGGCGAGTGCTTTCTTGCTGCAGCGTCATTATGAGAAGCGAGGGACACGTAAACGGCACATCGTCGGGCACGATGTGCATGGGTGCGATGCGTGAAACGACAGGAATCAGGCATCAGGGTAGCACAGGATTCTGATATAAGTATCGCAGGAAGACGCCGGTTTGGTATGATGTGTTCTACATTGAAGCAATCATCACTACCGCCCTTCATAGCAGACAACACATCCCGATCAAGCTCCCTCAACTTCCATTCTTGACAGTGCCTCGACACCATACAATGTCTTCCACCACGAACGTCCTCATCACCGGCGCCGGCCGCGGTAAGTCACGCCTCGTTAACCTAGGTACTGACAAGGCCACTTCGTCTAACGTGGCATAGGCCTCGGCCGTGGATTCCTCACAACGTTCCTTGCTCGCCCCAACCACATTGTCATCGGCAGTATCCGCGACCTTGACTCCAACACAGCCAAGGACTTGCGGGCCATCACGCCGGCCTCGGGCTCGCGCCTCATCCTCGTCAAGATCGAAGCCACCTCGACGACGGACCCCGCCGACGCCATCCGCCAGATCGAGGCCGAGGGCGTCAGCAAGCTCGACGTCGTCATCGCCAACTCGGGCATCACGGGTACCCAGGGCGGTCTCGAGACGGTCGACCCAGCCGACTTCCAGCACGTCCTGCTGGTCAACGCCGTCGCGCCCACGGCCCTCTTCAACGCCGCGCAGCCGCTGCTCGACAAGGCCGAGAACCCCAAGTGGGTGTCCATCTCGACGCTCATGGCCACCATCGGCGGCCTCGAGAAAACGGCCGCGTGGCCGTCGGTTCCCTATAGTGCTTCCAAGGCGGCGCTCAACTTTATCACCAAGTCGATCCACATCTGGCGCTCCAACATTACGGCCATCTCGGTGCACCCTGGGTGAGACATGAGCCAGCCCTGATAGCCGTGAGGGAGCTGCCGTGGCTGACCTGTTCTCACAGATTCGTCGCCACCGACATGGGGAAGTCTGGAATCAAGTTCTACAACCTGCCCGAGGAGGCCGCCATCAGCGTCGAGGACAGCGTCAGTGGTGTGACGAAGCTTGTGGGTTGCCTTTTCGCCTGGTCCTTGAATACGCCGTCTTGCAGATTGCTAACTCTGTGGCCAAGGTTGACAATGCCACGAGGGCTGAACACTCGGGCAAGTTCATCAGCTACGACGGGTCATTCCTCGAGTGGTGAGAAGTCGTATGGCGACCGGGTAAGCCGGATTCGTAGTTTCGTATATCGTAATCAACAGAAAAGACTTTGCTCACTCCTCAATGACTCGCTGTCCTTTCGTGAAACCAGAATGCGTCGATCGCAGAAGGTCTGAGCCCGCCAAATTGGGGTCAGCTCCGTGACGGAGAAACAGGTCGACAGCTTTTTCACAGTCAAATTCGACAGCCATCGACAGGGCGGTCCGTCCCTGCTCGTCATGGGCGTTGACATCGACACCAGCCTCGAGCAGGAAGATGATGGCGTCTCCTTTGTAGGCTTCCACGGCGGCAAGCAAAGGCGTGCGGCCTTCAATGTCACGGGCGTTGATGTCGGCGCCGTGGTCGAGCAGCATCTGCATCATCTCGCAGTTGCCCAGGCGAGCGGCGGCATGCAGGAGGGGTTGCGGCTTGTCGTGCTTCGTGGAGACTGTGCAGCCTGTATGTTCGGTCCAGATAGACAGGAGTTTGGCTCGGAAGGCCTGAAGAGCTTCTTGGCTTTGAGAGAGTCTCGTTTTTGTCCTGGCGATTGTCCTGGCGGGGGGCTGAGTTGCATCGGCAGGATTCGTTGCTACACAAAGGTCGCTGGTGGGCGGCGGGGAGGAGGTTGTGGCGTTTAACGTGGCTGGAGTAGTCGCTGTGGCTGCGGCATTGTCGAGAACGCCCGACTCGACGAGTTCCTCAAATAGCTGTGCCTCCCATGACGGGATCTCTGTCTCAAAGGCATAATCGTAGGGCTCTGTGGGGTTGGCTTCGACGCCGTTCAGCGGGGCGGGTGCATTGTCAACCATATCGTATGTGATGCCTGGGGTGACATCTGCCCCGGTCTGGTGGATCTCATACACGGGCTGCTGGAGGAAATGGTCTGAGGAAGCAAGGCGATGTGATGAATACGGTGTCGTCCAAACATCGAATTCTGTATCGGAAAGCTCCTCGATGCGGCGGCTGGCTTCTCTTTTCTCTTGTGCTCTCTTCTCTGGTTATGCGTCAGCCGGGGGCGTGGTCGAGGCTGAGGCATGGCGAGACACTCGCTCTCTCACTCACCTCGCAGCCGCCTTTGTGCCAGGCGATTCTTGGCCTTCCTGGGATTGTCCATGAAGAACACGCCGGGGGGAAGAGAGCGCATCGTTTGCGTCGCCATTGTGTCTTGTGGCAGCATGGTTCATGGCATCGTCGCTCGAGCTCCTTTTGAGACGGAACTTGGGAGGTGAGGAGGCAGGAGGCTCCAGAAATCCATGGAATCTCACAGCATCGGAATGAAGTTCGGCTGTGGTCGGGTCGCGTGATGGGTCAGCACTGTCACGAATCAGCAGCATGGGTGGCAGCCACACCTGCGCCTGGCGTCGGTGGTCTGTGCTCGTGAGGTGGCTGCCTTATTAATCCGACTTCGGCTTCCCCTGCGAGCAACCATCTTCGTGAAAGCGTGGATCGCTAATTGATTCAAATGCGGTATGAAATTAGCGACGAGAAGCGGTAGATGGTCTAGATATCTGATGCTTTCCTCCTGGATCTCCATCTAGCTGTCAAACGACTTTGTCGCCAGCCAGAGGGAGATGGATCCTGACCAAGGTATCTTGCCGACCAATTTTCGAATCTGAGCACCAAGTTCCCGCTTTCACCTCGAGACTTCACGCACGATCTCGACTCCCTCGAACTTCGGAATGCCGGAAAGCGGGAGACCCTTATTTGCAGCCCGCGTCGTCCATTACCGTTCCTGACTGCGTCTAAAGTCCCTCCAAGTCCGCTCTGGGATTGTATTCAGAGGCGTATACCTATAATCGATGGAATCGCCTTCGCGAAGGGTGTAGAAGTGAGGGGTGCGGTATGTCATACGCTCGACGGGCATTTTGCACGTAAAGTGAAACAAGAATATGACGGTTCGTCGGCCGTAGAGATGATTGAATAGCAAGTCGACCGAATGCTCACGGCCGTCAACCGCAATCGTGGGTACGCTCGGAAAAAGCTCTTCGACAAGTGAGATATTCGTGAAACCACAATCGAGCTCATCCGGCACAAGGAAAACGTCGCGGTATTTGTTGAACCACATGTAGTCCAGTGCCCAGCATCCGGTTACCTCAGTAACTCGCCAGGCTTCCCGGCACGCGCCGCGAATGCGTGGTGGAGGTCGAGGGTTATAGAATCGAGGTTCCTCATCGTCCGCGTCGTCATAAACTTCCCATATTCTCCCAGCCGGCAAGGCCATTGTCCAAATATATACCCTGATTTCGACGGGTAGGCGCTCAAATTTGTGAAAGACGTTTGCAATGACCGTGGTTTCTAGCTGACCCATGGCTTTCTGTTCAGGACCTGGGCATTAAGTATTAGCTGGTGTGGGCGCTTTGTGGGAAGAGCTTGTGGTATACATGATTGCTGCCCCGGGGCACGATCTGCGAGTGCCTTGACAATGAAATGTTGAGTCTCTGCCATTGCTTTCTGTGTGTTGGCAAGGACAGATTGTACCTCCGAGATGGTCTTTGTAGCCCGCGTCAGCTGCAACGCAGCTTGTGTTAATTTCTCCGAGGTCGTCATGCTCTCGCAATTACCTGAGGTACTATCTTCGGCGGTTTAAAAGTAATGGGATTGGTGGGAAGGAGGAGATTGACTGTGAACTAGAAAAGTAGGTGTCGTAGACTTGAGAAGCTACTAAAGTGTAGCTACCAAAAGTGAGAACAACGAGGTTGCGGAAACTGTTTTGGCATCACTTGCAGCAGGGACGAATCAGGCGGAAAGTATGGAGCGAAATGCGCCCTGCTTACCTAGGTACTTAGAGTAGGTATTTCTTCATAGGTAGCATAGGTCAGGTAGGTATGATAGGTACCTAAGGTGACGCAAATCACCGCGTGCAATGGTGGCCATGAATTGGATCATACGACATTATGATTCAGCATCGGCGCGAGCAACACATTTCAATGCTGGCAACCTGTTGCGGGGGATATCTGGCCAAGCTACAAGCCCATAGCTATGCCTTCATAACTAGTTTACCAAGAGGCTCGTACTTGATCCCTCACCTCCTTTTTAAAGGGCGCATTGACATCGAGCAACATTGTTCTTTTATTTTTACCTTTATCTATGACAAAGTCATCTAGGTCTTCGTCCTAGCGAGATACTCGACGACAAGCTCATTTGCAAAGCCTTGATTATGCCAATCATAGCATTGCTTTATTCATATGCTCTACGTGCATGTCAGGTGGCCTTACGGAATCATCGAAGAGGGGGGGCGGTTAGGGGCTGAGGACTAAGAGAACATGTATGTAAGGATGGCAGAGGGCCAGAACTCAACCGTAGTACAGCTCTGTACCTATTATCTGTTGCCTACGGGCCATGCGTGGAAGAACTCTTCACTCTGCTCCTACCAAGCACTGACACGGGACACCATTCCTCCACGTCTGATCGGCACTTCCATGGGAGCAAAACAGCGCCGCGCTATGTGTTGAGCCATCTGTAGTACAAGCGCCAACGTCTATATACCTGCGTTACGCGCCAGGCCTCTTTACAAGCACCCCATATACCCGGACGGAGGCATTGAGTTGCAAAATCGAAGAAATCCCCTGCAATCGCCGCCATAAACCTTTTCACCGTGTGGAGAGAATCTATTCAAATTCCCACGCTCTGGTCTGGTACCAAGTACCTCATTTATCACGCCTGAGGGCAACGCCTTCGTCCAGTTGACCACTCTGATATCAGCGGCGGATGAGAAAATTCTGGAAAGGCTACAGGCGCCAATAAAAAGTACGCACGCCTTTTTGACAGGCTCTAGAACAGAAATGTCAGCTCATCCTCACCTCTGGTCCTGCGGCATTGTAACACACTCTCTTCCTTCTCCGGCTTCGGACTGCCAAGAGTGGCGAGCATTGACTGCTGTGTGGCGGCAATGGTGTTCTGCGTCTCTGCCAGTTTGCTCTGCGTCGCGGCAATGGCAGACTATGTTTCCGTAATGGTCTTGGTCACTTGGACCAGTTGCACCATGCTCGGTGTCGATTCGTGCGAGTTCGCCATGTTGTTTTGCGTGATGGCCGTCGGAGGTCAATCAGAAGAATGCGGTTTGCAAAGCGAAGGTGTTTATCCGCAGTGAGGTTGGTGGGCCTCTGTGGGTTGAATATTGGGTTGCAAAGTAGTTTAGGTACGTATTTTGGCAAGTGGGTAAGCGAAGATAAGGGAGGCTCATGAAGGGCAAAATATCGAGTTTCAGTTTTACAGCTCAAGAAATCAAGAAGACTGCCTCGGTACCATTCACCGTGACAGGCGCTGGAAGGGAATATCAGGATAGGTGAGCGAGCTAAATTGGTATATAACGATCATATTCTAACGTTGCAAGAAGTATTCGATCTTAGTCTGATTTCGTTTCACTTTATGAACTACTCAAGACGCAATGCCTTCACCCTATGCTATATTAGATTCTTAAAAATGGAAGCCATCCCTCTCCTTCACTTTTAGCTAAACCAGCGATTGCTCATACAGTCCTTACAGGTCCCATCAATCGAAAAGACGAAAGACTACCTCTCGCTCCCAATGGCACAAGTCGATCTCGTTGGCTTACTCAATCAGCTTTGGAGATCTGATCAATGTACACGCTTGATGCTAAAAAGGGATGCGAGCTTGCACCCGTGTGTCTCTTTGGGGTTTACGGCTCAAAGGTCCGTCAGTCTCTTGACGCCCAGGTCTTATCAGCGTCCCGCATCGCCCACTCCGTCATCCACTGGCTGCGGAGTATATCCTCCGCGGTTGGCCTCTCACCTGGCCTGAACTTCAAGATGTCCCTGATCAATTCGCAGAACGCCTTGCTCTCCCTCTCGTCCATAATGTCGCCCTTCCTGCGTCGTCTCGGGCCCTGGATCGCATCCTCGAATCGCTGGTCAAAGGTCCAGGGCTGTCTTCCCTCCGTCGGCTGACCGTTGGCGATGAAACGCTTCCACTTCCCGTCCCAAGCATCCCACCACTCGTCCGGCAACGGCCCTAGAGCATCGATCTGGTTTGCCATGACATCGTCTAGTTCTGGGAGGAAGATGTCGAGGAATGGTCTCACGCCCAGGATCTCCCAGATGATGCAGCCGAGACTCCAAATGTCGGATGCATACGATAAGGGAGTCGTCGGATCAAAGCGCGGTTCGGGCGGACGGGTCTTACGAGGCGTAAATGATTGCAGTCGAGTCTCGTGAGCAGGCGAAAAGGCTGTGCCAAAGTCGGCGAGCATAAGCTTAGCCTCAGAGAGACTAAACTCTTCTGCATATTTCCCGAACCAAGCTGGCGTATAGACATATGCTGGGACAGATAGCGACGTGATCGGTTGCTTGTCGGCCCTTACCACCGGCTCTGCCTCTGGGTCGCCATACTTCTCGTAGAGCTCTTTGACGGTAAGCTTGTCAATTTCCTCGCCCGGCAATTGGAGGAGCAGGTTGCCGAGGTGGATATCTGGAAAACGTTAGCGGCATCCCGAGGTAGCCATCGGAACATAACTGACCTCCATGAACGATTCCCAGTCTATGTACACGAGCAACTGCTAGTACAAGTTGGGCAGCGAGAGATCTGGCGGTATCGAGCGGGAACATATCGTAGTCCTTGAGAGCCTCGAGGAGACTGCATCTGGCCGGCGTGGTGACTAAACACGAATGTGTCCCGTTAGGCCCTGTGAGCTCGAAACGGTCGAGAACAGGGGGGATGAGACGGCCACTCCAGTCCTTAGTTGGGCAGGCCGAAAGTCGTTTCAGGATCTGGGCTTCCTTGGAGCCATGGTCCGCGATTCCAATCTTGACTGCCACGTATCTGCTCAGCTTTTCATCTCGTGCGAGCCAGATCGTGGAGTATGATCCGTACTCAAGCTTTTCGATAATCGAGTAACGTTCTTGGAGTTTATCGTTCAGTTGAATTGGGTGATAGCCGCCGGGTCGGTATTCCTCTAATCGTTCGACGTCGTCGACGTACTCATAGAGCTGTCCATCGGTTGCTATCGTTCGCCTGAATGGCCGCAGCGAACGCGCGAAGCATTGCAGGGTTGGGCTTTGCCTTTTAACCAAATGGCATGCAAACGATCGCATATCCTCAAGCTGATGACGGGTTCGAAGTGCAAGTCTGGAACGGTGTCGATGAACGGTTCAAATATCTCGGGTCGGTTTCATGTTGGGCGTGTTGGTGATGGTGATGGATAAAGACCAACCTGTGGCATTGCGCAGGCTCCTTGTTTTGGCACATGATTTCAATTGGTCACTTGCCTGACCAATCAGTGGAGCCTTGATTCGAAAGAAGCGACTGCCCCCCCACGTCAGTCAAATGCAACACAATAACGATGCGCATGCGATGCACCTCAGACATGGCCCATTCATAATACTCGGTCAAGCTGGCCTCGGTTTCAGACGGAAAGTTGGTGACATAGCAAAACCCTCGGCATTTCTGATGGTCTGCGCGATGTTCACTACTTTCAGGGATGTACGAGTATGCCGTTTGATACATCGTCAGCCCCGGCCAAATATTGCGCATCAAGAGCTGCAGCATAGACGATGACGGTGACACAGGCCTTGGTATCAACAAATGGTATTTATATTCTAGAGCTCCATTCGGTCGTATGAGAAGGGCAATGCTTTTGCTCTTAGAGCGTCTGTTCCTCCCCTGTCCCTGTGAATGCAGTGATATGCAGGAAAATTCTGGCACCGGCTTGACGGACGATTCTAAACACAGAATCCTGCTATTCGAACAAATAGGGACTACTTCAAAAGAAACCGATCAAGTTAGTGACCGATCAAGTTAGTAAACCTGCAGGTCAGAAACCTCCAGAGCAAATGAATATTGACCCCAAACCCCGGTATATGCTATGAATGACGGACCTCATCGGTGTCAAGCCCTCATTTGTCTCCGAACTTGTACTGGCGGCAGACAGCAGAGAAGACCAGGACAGCCGACGCAGCCGCAAACATGAACCACCAGCCGTTCTGAAGACTGCGCGCATAGACATCGATAATGTCCTGCAGCTGGTCGCCGTCAAAGGTCTGCCGAATGTGCTGCACATCCAATAGGACAACGCCGACCTGATCAGCTGTGAGGCCCAGCCCCTGCAGGATGCTCTTGAGCCTGTTGAGATAAACGGCGGCAAAGATGGCAATGCCGAAGATGTCGCCGACCGTCTGGATGAAAATGGCCAGGCCCGTCACGACGCCTATTTGGGCTGGGGGCACGGACACTTGACAGCTTAGTAAGAGGGCGGACATGACGGCACCCATGCCGATACCGAGGATGATGAGGACGACGATGGCCTCGGCGCGTGGTGTGTTGGCGTTCCAGCGGGTCATGAGGCCACAGGCTAAAATCTCAAGTCCGGCGCCGACGACGGCGTTAATAATTGTTACACCATACTTGCTGGTGACCCACGCTGCGATGGGGTTGCCTATAATGAGACCGAGCATCTATTCCAGAACGAGAAATGGTAAGTCGGAGCTTTTGCGTTTGTGAGGATGTCGGGCTGCGAATCATTCTCTGACGTACCATAGGCAGGAGACTAATACCGGAGAGGGTGGCTGTGTCTCCAAAGACGAGCTGGAAAAACTGGGGGACGTAGTACATGGTGCCTACATAGACTTCTTGTCAGTAGGCGGTCTTCGGAGATGGAGCTGGCAGGCAGAAGCGGCTATCGCGGTAACCTACCGAGAAGGGTCACACCGAAGAAGAACTCGGCAATGAAGAGGCAGATGAGAGTGCGGCTCTTGAACATGGAGGGGAAGATGAGCGGGTCCTTCGCGAAGTGGATGGAGACGTAGAAAACGACAATCATGGCGAAACCTCCGACCAGAGTGCCGATGACTTTAGCTTCACCCCAGGGGAAGATGTTTCCGCCCCACTGAAGGCCGAGAACGAGGGTCGTGGTGCCGCCGGAGATGAGGACGGTGCCGAGGTAGTCAAACTTGAGGAACTCCCCCTTGACGGTGGTGTTTCTGTTATGGGGAAGCTTGAGAACAATGGCGACAATGACAAAACTGATGGGTGAGATGATGAGGTTGATCCAGAAGCACCATCTCCATGTCGCGTATCTGTAGTTACAAAAAGTGTAAGCAAATGATAGAAGATTGCGTAGAAGCGATGGACAGTGAGACCACGTACTGAGAAAATGCACCGCCTAATAAGGGTCCGGCAATGTCTGCGATACCCCAGACGATGGCGGTGACGGCAAGGTACTTGCCTACATCTTGGAGTGGCACAAGGTCGGTTAGAATGACCTGAGAAGGTTAAGATCAGTTATGGAGGCCAAAAATATCAATACGTTGAATGCAATTCAAGGTCACCCACATTCACAAGGCCGTAAATGCCACCAGCACCGAGACCCTGCACCGCGCGGGACGCAATCAGCATGTTCATGCTGTTGGACCAGCCGCAGAGGGCACTCCCAACGATGAAGACCACGGTAGCGGCAAGGAAGACGTTCTTGCGGCCAAAGGCGTCGCTGAGCTTGGAGGTGATGGGCATAATAATGGCAAAAGTGATGAGGAAGCTGGTTCCGAGCCACGCAGAGTTATTGTATTCCTTGAACTCGGAGGAGATGATGGGCACAGCTGTGGCAACAATGTTGAAGTCGAGCGCCGTCAGCAGCATGCCGACGTTGAGACCCAGCATGGCGAGCCAGAACTGACGGACCGTCAGGCCTGCCTTGGCTCCAGGCGGCATCTTCGACGGTGGTTCATCCTGCGAGGCGGCGGCGGCGTCTTGCTTTTCGATGTCGACGCCTACCTGCGAGGAGTCAGTCACCGGCTCGTCGAGACACGGCTTGGCGCCCTTGTCTGTGGTTGTAGTGGCAGCGGACATTTCGGAGATGGCGGCAGTAACTGCAAGCTGTCGAAATCGGTGGACAGGAGGAGGCCGGGCGAGACGTCGATTCGAGGAGTAGAAGGGATGTATTAGAGACGGACAATTGGATGGGAGAGGAGGAGAGAAAGAGCATTTGCCTCTCTTATTGTGCACCTGTTCTTGTCCGGCAGCGACATGCAGAGCTGAGGAAGGACCCCTTCTTTCGGCGACGCGGGTGCAGATGCAGGTGCCAGGGGGCCAACCAAGTGCCGGCCCATGGAAACAGGGCGATTAGCAAAGCAACGACCCCACCAACAAGCCGATGACACAAGCATACTGAGAAGCCACGGATCCGGAGCAACAAAAGTTAAGCTACTGTTCTTTGCATAACACGTCACGGTATGCGTTTCCGCAGTCCAATTGTCACATCCTCGAGCGGAAGAAAGAACGATGCACGATACAAAAGATGCGTGTGGGTCTCGATTTTAAACGTGCATTAGCGTCGGCGACGGTCGGCGACGCTAACAGAGTGGGGCCGACAGACGGTCATTGGGCGGAGCGGCGCAGGCCGGCGCCGGCACGTTCCTTTCTTTACAGTCCACGCGCCGCTATACCGCACGCAAGACCGACACTATTCTATCACACTTGTCCTGGTCTTCTCGAATCTTGCCCTGGCATTGATTTCCATCTCTTGTGTTCCGCATCCAACTCCTGTTGATTCGGCAGCGCCAGCGAGCTGATGAACTGCGCAGAGGAAATCAAAGCGAGGAGTACAAACTATGGCCCGATGGTCAGTAAGATAACGGGCGTGACAAAACGCCGGCGGATGAGACTGAAAAGAAACGTACGCTTGCGTGGAAGTCAAAGGGCGCGATGAGGCTGTTTCCAAGACTCCACGACCACGTGAACCCCCCAAGCGACGGCCCAACAGCGCGCGCAAAGGAGCCTACTGACTGGCCGAGACCATTGATCAGCGCCCTCTCTTCTGGTTTGACCATGTCGTTTGACTGTAATACAACATCGTAAGCATGTGCATTGTGACCGCAGCCGGAATGCAACGTACCATGATTTGCAAGCTCGCTAGACCAACGACCATAGCGGCGTATCGGAGAAGAATAAGCACAATCAGCGGAACCCACAACCCAACCGGAGTCCCTTCAGAATGCCCATGAGTAGCAGCAAGCTTGGGTAGAAGCGAGAACAAGGGGTACAAAACGAGGGACACCAGAGCTGCAAGACGGTAGAGCGGCATGGACGTGAACCTTTGGTGCAGCACCGGAAACCACAGCAGAGCTCCAATCATGGCAGGCCCTGCATATGCGAGCGAACTAGCGATTTGTCGCGGCTGGAAGGAGAGACCAACGCCCCGAGACGAGCTTGACGCTGCGAACAATGCGTATAGTTCGTCGAAACAGATAATGTGGACGAAGTAGAAGCTGCAGGAATGTTCGGTCAGCATGGATGTCGTCGCAAAAGACAGTTGAAAAATTAGGAACAAGAACTAGCTTGCAGGAAGAGTCACTGACAATGATGATAGCAAAAGAAAACCCTGTGCTCGACGAAGATTAAGGGGCTGTTCCTTGGCGCTCTGGTGGTGCGACAAGTGACCTGTACCAGAGTTGTACCGGCCTGGAGGAAGGAGGCGAGAGCTTTCATTTTCCCCGGTCTCATCGCTGTCGTTGTAATCAACACAAAGGGCTGCTTGCTCTGCAAGCTTGCCTGTTTCGGTGAGAAACAGCAGAGCCAAGGTCCCAACGCTCAAGTTGTAGACTGTACTGAACAAACATGGCAGGAGAAATGGGTACGTCTCGAAGAGTCTGCGAGGGCCACTAAGCCCCAATTGTTCGGCTGGGCTGGCGAGTGAACCTCCAATGAAGGGACCGACTGATCACCTTGTTAAGATCACGCTTCAAGACGAAAGACACGGCCATATTGACGTGGGGAAAGAGGAAGAGACGAACCCATCCAACCAACACCGATACAGAAGCCAAAGATGCTGAAGGCTCCGCCTTTTGCAACTCCTGTTGCTTCAGCCAGCTCACCGACCATGGTTCGTGAGACGGCGAGGTTGCCGTTCAGTAAGCCACAAAGCGCACGGCTCGCAATAGCCCAGGGTAGCGATTGCGAAGTCCCAAAGAGAATCATGGCAAAGGCGGTGCCCACGAGTCCGAAAATGAGACAAGGCTTTCTGCCAATACGGTCCGAGATGATGCACCAAACTGGCGTCGAGACCATCTGCACGAGGAAAAAGGCCGAGGCTGAAGTTTGCGCGACAAACATCATCAGTACTTGCTTTTCTGCCGAGGTCGAAGTTCGGGACCAAGGGCATCATTTACTCAATAGGCCAGCCTTTCCTCCAATTTCAGTTTCTTCGTAACCAAAGTCCTTGACCATGAAGTACACAAAGGGTAGCAATATAGTTGAAGAAAGCGGCTCGGCCATGCAGAGGAAAGCCAGAATGTCAGAGCGTTGTTTAGAGCAGAGTAAAGGGGTCTTCCGCAGGGTCCGCAGATAGATAGATTATAGGTATAGGATAGGAATATATCTAAATTCTAGCCCTCCGCAGCTTAGGGGGGCTATCCGCAGCCTATATATACGTTCTCTCCGGGCCCTTAGCTCCCTAGCCAGCCCCTTAGCTTGGCAGCCCCTTGTGGGCTCCGCAGGGGTCCTGACATAGAACGACGAAGTTTCGTCGCACGTGGCGCCTTGCGTGCTCTAAGTCATTGGTCGGTACTGTGATGGCTATCGAAATGATGTGTTTGACTGGCGGATGTTAGGATGGTTTAGAGGACATGCAAAGTTCCTCAACGCGATACAGCGAGCATAAAGAATAAATCAAATTAAAGATATTTAACAAAGACAATTTACAAGCTACACATTACGATTACGAAGTCCGTATCTACCCCGGAAGACTTTTTCACAGCCGCCATCCTGTAAAAATGAGCTTCAAGGACCATATCCATCTAGTCCAAGACCACAATCTCGTGCCGACATACGCAGAGAAGTAAAAGGTAGCACCACCGGGCTATGAAGCGGGTCAGCTAGGCGGCGACATGGAGTAGCGGCCGCGGCCCGCATAAGTGCAGGGTCAGACCGCAATGGTCAGCAAGCCTGCATGCATGCTTGCGCGACATGGGTTTAAGACCGTTAACTCCAGCAACGAAAGGCGGTTATAAACGAAGGAGTCGGCGAAGGGCGGCAGGAAAACGGCGACATTACATGCGTGAACCTTTTGCGAGGCCACACCCTTGCCAATCCCCGCGACGCAAACAAACCCAAAACATCTCTCTCCTGCATTGTGTACCTCAACAAAAGCGATGTCCGCACTGCGGTACGTCACTAAGCTCCAGGGCCGGCGGCTTCTGGTCCTTGGGGGCAGCTCCGGTATTGGTTTCAGCGTCGCCGAAGCGGCGCTCGAGCACGGCGCCGATGTTATCATTAGCAGCAGCAACGAGGCCAGACTGCGTAAGGCTGTCGACCGCTTGCGTACCGGCATCGTCAACCCCGCGATCCCGCTAGGTAGCGGGCCGGGTTCAGAAAATCAAAGCAGTGGTAGCGGCACCCTGAGCGAGGAATCGCCGCGCATCTCTAGCGTCACCTGCGACCTGGCGAATGCGGCCACGCTCGAGAAGAACATCGCATCGGCGCTCGAGTTGGCCACGGCCGGACGCACATGCCTACTGGACCACGTGGTTTTTACTGCCGGCGCACCCTTGAAGATTGTCAAGGTGCCCGACGCGACTGTGCAGGCCGTTCAGGACACCAACCTTGTGCGCGTCGTTGCACCTATCATCCTGGCCAAGCTCCTTCCGCTCTACACGCACCAGTCGGCTGCCAGTTCGCTCACCCTCACCAGTGGCGTCACCACGAACCGGCCGACCCCTGGCTGGGCCCTTCTTGTCAGTGCTGGGGCGGCAGTCGAGGGCCTGGCTCGTGGTCTCGCCGTCGACTTGAAACCCCTTCGTGTGAATGTCGTGTCCCCTGGGGCTGTCCACACCGAGCTGTTTGCCGACATACCCGAGGAGAGGTTGCAGTCGGTCCTCGATACGTTTAAGACAAATTCTCTCACCGACACAGTGGGTACGCCGGGGGAGCTCGCTGAGGCCTACCTCTACTGCATGAAGAACACGTTCGCTACCGGCAGCGTTATTGTTGCAGATGGCGGTAGACTGCTTATTTAACTTACACAGGCTTTCGCTGTACACCTTCTTATTTCAAGCAATATAAATAAAACGGATTGGTGAAGGTATGAGGACGATCAAGCCAGTGATTCATTTTGGGCAGTAAACGTTATGTGTATCATTGTTTCTTCACTTGATCAAAGCTCTTCCAATAGGCTCTGCTGGCTGTCCTGGCCAGATTCTACAGTACAGGGGTTGACCAGCTCGAATGCAAGCGGTACATGGTGTCGCCGATGCAGTTCAGCCACGGTGCGGTAAGCTGCGTGGCAATCGTGATTCTCCCGCGATCCTTGCGTCGCCCCTGTCAGCAGCCTTCGCGTTCCAACAGCGTAGGCCCCGTTTTCTTCGTCAAAGTAGCTGACAGCCAGGTTGCCCAGGTCGCCGCGACCAACATTGATGAGTGAGGCGACGTAGTCAAAGTCCATGGCGGGTCTTTTGGCCTTGTCCGAGTTGGCAAAGTTGACAGCGTGTACACGACACTCAGTGGAAGTGCATTCCCCCTTTGTGCTGTATTCGTACCAGTCGAATGTGGTCGAGTTGGGGCGGCATTGGTCATGACCAGATGAAGGATCGGCTGGGAGCCACCTGTATCAAGGCAAATATTGTCAGCAACATGACATTGGTCCATGGCAACTTCTCGTAGGTGCTTGGGAAGGGAACACACCACCCGAAGCTCAGATAGCCTGACGGCATGGCAAAGCAGTAAAAGTTGGATGCTGAAAATGTCGCATTGCCTGGATAGTGTGACTCTTTGGGCGGTGTGATGAGGATAGAGTTGCCCTGGAATATCATCAACGGCGTGGCCGCCGCCAATGTGACAAACGGAAGCATGGGGAGAGTTATAGCCAGAAGGAGGAGGCAAAGCAAAGGTAAGGAAGTGTGGAAAGTCGCGAAGCGAAGGCTTCACCAACAGGTCGCTTTGTATTCTCCATATACCTTAAGAAGCACGTATATCAGGCTCGGGTAGAGGCCAATCGTCAAGCGATGCTTCGATCGTCCAGGAATGAGGAAATACATGGGTTGAGGACCATATTGGCTGAACAACAAGCCAATCATGCAGCGATGGAATATGGCCCTGCAGGACTGGGCCTGGGCCGACAGCACCCCGAGACGCCAGTGTCGCCGCGTGCGTGCGCCGCTCATCAGCTTGCGCCGCTCGCTACATGCCGATCGGCGGCCCGCCCGCCGCCGCCGTCGGTGTCTACCAGCCAGGGAAATAATTTAGAGGCAGAACCTTGATGCCGAAGAGCTCCGAAACGGCCAGCTAACTCCATCCGCTATATTGTGTCTGCCGACGAGGCCGGCCGGTAGATCCTGCCGAAGAAACATGCTGTCATCTGGTTGGCATTGGGCAAACGGGGCGATCGGTTCAGTACGGGAACTTAACACCGATGGGCGGGGTTTCTGCCCTCAAGGGTGTTTACTGCAAATAACAGAAATAACGCCATTAGAAGTGAGATTTTATGTACAATAGTTGATGCGAATAAAGGTTCCTGAGGCCATCCTTGCTTGGATGATATCCTCATATATACCAAAGATAAACAGTTTTCAAGGCTTTTTCTCCTCTCGATTCCCTCAGCGTCGACAGTTAGCGACGTTCCTCACGGCCTTTCACAATTTTACCCTATCACTAAAAGCCACCCTGTTATATCGTTATCATGTCTGGCGGCCAAGAAAAGTCTCCTATTGCCATCATTGGCATGTCATGCCGCGTTGCCGGCGCCGACAGCCCGTCCCAACTTTGGGATGTTTTGGCTTCGTCCAAAGATGTGCAGTCGCGCACCGAGCGGTTTAATTCGGCAGGCTTTTATCGACCAGACGGATCCAAGAAAAAGGGCGTCACCAACGTCGACCGGGGTTACTTTATGCAGGGAGATGTCAGCCGATTTGACAACCTGTTCTTCTCCATTCCGCCCCTTGAGGCAGAAGCCATGGATCCCCAGCAGCGGATGCTGCTTGAGCTGACTTACGAGGCCGTGGAAAACGCGGGCTTGCCCTTAGACAACTTCACTGGGAGCAACACGGCAGTATACACAGGTGGGTTGACTCGAGCGGTCACAGAATCAACAAGGAAGAGAATTGCTGATCAAAATTCGCCCCACTTCTAGGTATGACGTGGAACGACTACGCCATCAGCCTGTTTCGCGATGTTGATGCGACGCCGAAGTACATGTCGACCGGTGCGTGCAGCGCCATTGCTGCGAACCGTGTCAGCTACTTTTTCGATCTCCACGGCCCGAGTCTGGTCCTTGATACAGCATGCTCGTCGACCATGTACGCTCTACACCACGCCGTGGCTGCTCTGCATGCAGGCGAGGCCGAAATGGCTGTTGTTAACGGGTCCAATCTTATACTGAACCCAGACATATTTGTTGCCATGTCCGAGATGGACTTCCTCAGTCCCACGGGGCGGTGTCGCACCTTTGACGCCGCTGGAGACGGCTACGTGCGTGCTGAGGGCGTCTTAGCCCTTCTCCTCAAGCCTCTGGACAAGGCTCTTCAGGATGGCGACCCGATCCGCGCCGTCGTCAGAGGCACCCGCGTCAACCAAGACGGTAGAACTCAGGGATTGACCCTTCCCAGCTCCGAGGCCCAGAGGGCCAATATGCAAGGGCTGTACGCTGAGAGCCGTCTCGACCCGGCGGACGTGCAGTACTTCGAGGCACACGGTACCGGCACGGCCGCTGGTGATCCATTGGAGGTGTCCGCCATAGACGAGGTCTACGGGCGTCCTGCTTCTTCTGATGAGAGCCAGCGCCCGCAAAAGCTCGTTGTCGGCTCAGTCAAGAGTAACGTCGGCCACCTCGAGGCAGCGGCAGCCCTTGCTGGCCTCGTCAAAACGGTTGAGGCGCTCGAAAGAGGCTTCATCCCGCCCCAGATGCACTTTACTACACCTAACCCAAAGATTGACTTCACCCGCCTCGAGGTGCCCACAAGCTTGATGCCTTGGCCAAAGACCCGAGATGGCGTGCGACGGGCTGCTATCAACAGCTTCGGCTTTGGGGGCTCCAACGGGCATGCTGTACTCGAACACTATGACCACAGGGATGGAGCTGCGAAGGCCGTTTCATCACCATCCTATGACCGCTCTTTTCTATTTAAGATCTCAGCGAATAATGATGCAAGCCTTACTGAAGCCTCCAAACGCCTTATCGACTACATTGCTCGGCACGACCCAACGCCCATAGACCTCGCTCACACGCTTCTGGCTCGGCGTTCAACGCACAAGAGATCCATCATGCTAACCGCTTCTTCCACCTGCGAACTCGCACAAAAGCTCGCCGACAACGATGTCAATCCGCAGGAAAAAAGCACCGGCAAACCGAAAAGGGTGGCATTCATCTTCACTGGCCAAGGCGCGCAATGGTATGTAGTTTGACCTCGCGATTGGAACTTGTCAAGTCTGCATCTACCTCAGAACAAAATTGAGATTGACTTATACACGCAGGCCATCTATGGGGTAGCAACTCATCGATGCATCTCCCCTCTTCCGAGCTATCGTCAAGCAGAGTGACGAGGTCTTGCACAGTCTCGATGACGGGCCAAGCTGGAGCGCCATGGAGGAGCTGAGCAAGCCTAAGCAGACATCGCGCGTGTACGAATCAGCCCTGTCGCAGCCGCTTTGCGCCATCCTCCAGATTGGTCTCGTTGAATTGTGGCGGTCCTGGGGCGTTTCGCCAGTCGCCGTTGTGGGACACTCATCGGGTGAGATAGGTGCGGCGTACTGCGCTGGCATCATGCCCTTGCGTGACTGTGTCATTGCCGCATACTACCGCGGCCTATACCTCGGCAGCGGAGCTTCAGAAAAGCAAATAGAGACGGAGAGCGCCCCCGAGCTCAAGGGCAGCATGTGCGCCGTAGGCCTCGGAGAAGATGCCGCCAAGGACGTCCTCAAGGCATACCCCGGCCGTCTAGCTCTGGCCGCCGTGAACTCACCCAGCAGTTGCACGTTATCCGGCGACGAAGACGCCATCCTGGAAGTTGTCGAAAGTTGCAAGGCCAATGGGACTTTCTGCCGACAGCTGAGGGTGGACATGGCGTATCATTCCCACCACATGTTGCCAAAGGCGCCTAAGTATGAAGCCGCTATGGTGGCAGCGGGCGTTGGCAACGCTCATGCAGATGACGATCGTGCCCAGGCAACTTCTGGCTGCCGCATGTTCTCGTCCGTCCGCGGTCGCGAAGTGATGTCAAGAGACTGTTCGCCTGCCTACTGGAAGGAAAACATGGTATCGACTGTGTCTTTTGTCGCTGATCTCACAGTGCTGAGCCGTCATGCGGCAATCGATGCTCTCGTCGAGCTGGGCCCCCATCCAGCACTAAAGGGGCCGGTCCAAGACACACTTGCGTCTCTCAGCATGGGGGAGCTCCCCTACTTCTCCTCCCTCTTGCGCGGCGAGCCCGACTTTCAGGCGCTGTTGTCCTCTGCTGGCTCTATGGCTTTGTCTGGCTTGGACCTGGACCTCGTTCACATTAATGCCTTTGAATCAGTTGTTCAGGACCAGACCACCGTCAAGGTCAAGGGCGCTACCCCTCCTGTTGCAGTACATCACAAAGGGGCGGGTGCTCACTGACCTACCAGGCTATGCCTGGGATCACTCGACGTCTTTCTGGGCCGAGTCGCGCATCTCCAAGAATTACAGGCTCCGAGAACACCCGCGTCACGATCTCCTCGGCGCGCGGAAGTCGTCGGACAACCCTCTCTCCATGTCCTGGCGCAACCTCATTAGCCCTAAGGAGGCACCATGGTTGGCAGAATGGATAGTAAGAATCCCCTACTCCCGTGGGAAATGGCATTGATCAGCTCATGTGTCTAACCTACTGGCAGAACCAACCTCATGCAACGGTTTTACCCTGGTCCATGCATGTGTTGATGGCTGTCGAGGCTGCCCGACAGGCATCATCCTCATCTACAGACGTCATCCGAATTGAAAGGCTCAACCTGCACCAAGATCTGTTGCTCTCCACATTCACGTCTGATGATACTGTAGTCGAGTTTCATTTCAATCTACATCAGGTGGCCACGGCGGGATCTCACTACACCTTCAGCATCGAGGCTGGAGTGTCAGCTCCCGGCGCAGTTTGGACCAAGTTGTCTTCAGGTATGGGGTTCAGACATGAAATGGCGAGTCTGGAGCATTTACTAACCTTCTGGTCGAACAGGATCTATCACCCACATGTCTAGCGAAGCAGCATCGTTACTACCCTCACTGCATGCTTTCAACCCCGGAAGCAAAGTCCGACATGACGAGAGAGGCCTTAAGCGCGCCCAATCCTTTCCAGTGCCGACACTGGAAAGGACGTCAGGTCTTCAATTCAACTCGACAGAGGCCGCGGCGCTGCTATCAGACAACCCCCTTGGTGCCTGCAGCCCGTTAGCCCTGGACGCGGTGCTCCGGCTTCCAACACTCATGCTCCTCGGTGCCCCGCTGCCACCGAGCCAGTACCGATTGAGATCGATCCAAGACATCGAGGTCAGCACGAGACGCCTCGAATATTCAGACTTAGACGGACATGAAGTCCCTTCCATTGTCACGAGCAGTGCTCCTATCAACGGAATAGCACTCGCTAACGCCAAGATTCTGGCCAAGGATGGCGAGACGTTGATGGACCTCCGCAACGCAGAGTACGTGGCAGTGGCCCCTTTACTGGCAGACCCTGCCCTCGAATCTTTATTCTTTCAGCGCAAGATTCTTCCCGACATAACGTACGCAGGCAACTCTGACTTGGACTATGACTCTGGCACAGGCCAAGAAGGCCACGCTTTCTTGAGTCTGACCAGATTCTTCGAGCTTCTCACGCACAAGTGGCCCATGTCTGATCTCGCGATTGATGTTGGCAATGATGACGGACTTGACTCCGCGGCGTACCACGTCGCATCGGGCCTTCGGAAACTGAGCTGGTCAACCAACAGGTCACGGTTCAGATCTCTCACCATCGTCAACCAGAGCATTGACGCCTCAGAAAGCGGAACAAGTGTTACCAACAAATGGCCAATTGATAATCGTCTCAGCGTCATCCCCTCACTCGATTCGGATCCTGACGCCCAGTTCCATGCCGTTTTTACCCTGTCAGACCGATACGAATCCGCCTTGAGTCGCGTGCACCCATCTGGCTTCATATGCTTACTCAAGAAAACCAAGAGTGAAGAAGATAACCGGCCTGATAGCCATGACGGTGCGACACAGTTCACATGGCCATCCAATCTTGAGCCCGTATATTCCGTCCAGAGCAAAGAAGGCTGGGATTGGATCATTGGAAGACGCCGAATTCAGAAGAGCCTGACTGGTTCCGAGACCGATGCTGCCGAAAGAAGCGAATCTACCAGCTCTAGGATTGGGGTTCGGGTCTTTGCGCCAGCCGAGTCACTGCCTCGCAGCTTCAGGCTTGCAGATTCACATTTCGAAGTTCAGGATGTTTCCGCGTTGCGAGACGAGTCGTTGTTCTCCGAACCGTTCGACGCCATCATCCTCGACACTGGTGATAGCTCGATTCTACTGCGAGACGCCGCAGGCCCAGATGAGTCTCTCACGTGGACGCAGAGTCTCGTGGGGCACGTACAAACACTGGTTTGGGTGTCTTCGGCGTCCACAGCGCAGCCTTTCAACGGTGTGGATGGCGCGTTCATCCGAACTCTCGCCACGGAGAACCCCCGTTTCCGAGGCGTGAGCATCGCCGTAAGCAAGAACGTGGGGGATAGTGAGCTGGAAGATTTGTGCAGTCAGATTTATGAGCGCACCAGGGATGGAGACGCCGAAGTTGAGCTATACATACAAGACGGCGCCGTCCATTGTCTCCGCTACCACCCGGATGACGAGCTCTCGGCGTCGGTCGACCTGGTCCCCGCAACTCGAAACAGCGCGCCTCATGGCTTCGAGTACAAAATCAATGGCGTCGGTAACGGCCGTGTCGAGATGATCACCACTGTTCCATCGTTACCCAATACAGCACGGGCCTGTGGCTCTGAACCCCTTGTCAGCGTGTTGGTAGAGGTTTCCCTCGTTGGTGGCGAGGACGTTGCCAAGATTCATGGCACCAGTGGCCCGCTCGCTCGCGAGGGACTGGCAGCTTTCTTCATCGGCAGGACGCTGGAAACAAGTGATCCAGATAGACCATATGGCAACCGCGTCTTCGGCTGGTGCTCCGGTGCCCACGCTTCTACGGTATACGTCCACACCAGCCAGATGATTCACCTCGCAGACCATGTAACTGCTGATGATGCTCAGCATGGTAAGAGTAACCTTGGCCTCGTGCGCGCCCTTGGCAGACTGGCGTCACAAGCTACAGCTGCGTGCCTCGTCGCCTTCGAGGGAAGGGTTCGCCAAAACGACAGGATAAGGGCGAACGAACTGTCGGCCGCCATCAGGATCGCCGTGACCAGTGTCGCTGCCAGGAACTCTGCAATGGTTGTAGACAGCGACTCGGACAACGGCCATCGGCAAGAGGAGTCAGCTCACGACCTTGAAATATCATATGACGGGAGCAGCGGCTTTCTAGTCAACGGCCGCCATGTGCGTCTTGCATCTGTACTGGAAAGATATGCCCTGACCACGGTCCTGGCCGCCAGTGCCCC
This sequence comes from Verticillium nonalfalfae, assembly GCF_003724135.2. Classification (NCBI taxonomy): domain Eukaryota; kingdom Fungi; phylum Ascomycota; class Sordariomycetes; order Glomerellales; family Plectosphaerellaceae; genus Verticillium; species Verticillium nonalfalfae. The sequence goes on from NW_021167275.1 coordinate 132,237, forward strand.
CCTGGACGCCAAGTCTCTGCCCGAGACTGAGGTCTTTGGCATTCAAGACTTCGCTGAAGCATTCGATTATGCAGCGAAGAATCCCCTCTCTACCACCATACTTCGACACGCTGGTGGGCTCGGATCCCTCAACACTGCCTGGATCACACCGAGAACGACTGCCACCACCGACGAAAAGCAGGAAGAAGAGCAGCTCTTCCGAGGCGACGGCGCGTACATTGTCCTCGGTGGCTTGGGCGGTCTCGGTCGACATCTTTTACCCTGGATGGTCAAGAATGGCGCCAAGCACGTCGTGGCCCTGGGTCGCAAATCACCGCTCTCAACTGACGGTACGCTCGAACTCACAGATCGCATAGCCGGCCTCGGCGGCAGACTAAGCATCCTTCAGGCCGACGGCAGTCAAACAGACGAGGTCGAGGCCGCGCTCGCTCAGGTTCGCACCGAATCGCCAATCAGGGGTATCATAAACATGGCTATGGTGCTTGCTGATCGGCCCTTTGCGACCATGTCCGCGGAGGAGTGGCACCGTTCGATCCAGGCCAAAGTGCACACCTCGTGGAACCTCCACGGCGCCACGCTTCAAGATGATCTCGACATATTTGTCCTCTTCTCCTCGGTCGTGTCCATGACAGGCAACCGCATGCAGGCTAACTATGCCGTGGGCAACGCGTTCCAGAACCGTCTCGCCGCCCACCGCCGGTCCCTGGGGCTCACCGGCGTCTCCCTGGCCCTGCCCCCGATGCACGGCGTCGGCATTCTTGCCGGTAACGATGGCCTCCTGGAGTATTTCGACCAGGCAGGCCTTGCTCCGGCCGGGCCTGACGAGTTGACCTCGCTCATGAAGGCCGCCGTGTACGAATCGCGCCGGGCGTCTGGCGCATCCTTCATCGGCGCGGGCCTGCAAATGTTCAACAAGATCGATGGCATCATCCAAGCCAAACCGACCCAAACGCAAATGTTCTGGGTTGAGCAGCCCGAATTCAGCTTTTTGATGGACCACCAGCGATCCTCGGGCAACTCCGGCGGCGCGCGAGGCGACGAGCCGCTCCGTGAGAGAGTAACCAAGTCGTTGGACCACGATAAGGAGGAAGGCGAGGTGACAAAGGCACTCATCATGAAGAGCTTCCTTCAAAGCCTTGCAAATCTTCTCGGCTACACCGTTGAGGCGTTTGATCCTCGATCCCCCATCGCCGCCTACGGCCTGGACTCCCTCAACGCCGTCGCATGTCGGTACTGGTTCTTCAAAGAGCTGGCCGTCGACGTGCCCGTCTTTGACATCCTCGGTTGCAGGTCTATCCTGGAGCTGGTAGCGAGAGTATTTTCGAAACTCAGGGCTCAAGTTCTTGATGCCTCGGCGCCAGAGTCTTCGTCATCTGCCTTTCCGCTGGTCAAGCTTCCCGACCCTCGACGGCTCGATCCTGAAGCGTCGCGGCCGCTGTCATACTCACAGCAGCGCCTCTGGTTCCTGCACAACTTCCTCTCGGACAAGACGGCGTACAACCTCCTCCTTGTCTGCCACATCGACGGCACTGTCAGATCTGATCTTCTCCGCAAGACCTGGGAGGTGCTGCTTCATCGACACGAGGTTCTCAGGACTCGCTTCATTGACACGCCAAAGGGTCAGCAGCAAGTCGCCGTTGACGCGTCGGATACTGGCTTCCAGTTCACGACAGTGGAGGTTGATTCCGCTGCTGATGACGCGGCATTTGATGCCAAGGTGAGGGAACTTGAGATGGCTGCCCAGTCATACAACTTTGATATATCTCGGGGTGAATTAGTCCGTTGTTGGCTCCTCGTGTCACCTTCGTCCTCAGCAACACGCCGTTCCCGGCTTTTCCTCGCGTCTCACCACCTGCCATGGGACAGAACATCAACAGCCGTCGTCTTTGACGAGATCACCACAATCTATAAATCACTACTGCGAGGCGAGGCGCCACAGCAAAATCTCGAGCCTCCCGCGTTCCAGTTTGCTGACTACGCATCCTGGCAGCGCCAGTGTATCGACCAAGACACGTTCCGCGAGCCGCTGGTCGGGTACTGGCAGACGCAGCTCGAGGGAGCCCCAGACGCTGTATCTCTACTACCACTGGCGCACGCAGACCAGAGGCCGCCAGTGAAGCAGCTCGAGACGGGCACAGCAACCCTTCGTCTTTCGAAAGAAGTCGGCGCCGCCATCAAGACGTTCTGCGCCGCCCACGCCATGACCCCCTTCATGTTTATGACGGCGGCCGTCGCCGCCCTCTTCCACCGGCTGACCGGCGACGAGGACGTTGTCATCGGTGTAGCAGACGGCGACCGCGGCCATTCGGCTTTCGACCGCCTCGTCGGCTTCGCCGTCAACATGCTGCCCATCCGCTCCCGCATGGCGCCCGACATGCGCTTCCTCGACCACCTCGACAGCTTCCGCGAGGCGTGCCTCGGCGCCTACGCCCACCGAAGCCTCCCATTTGACTACCTCGTCCACAAGCTCGCCGTCCCACGCAGCACGGCTCACGGCCCCATTTTCCAGATCACCGTCAACTATGTCGTGCACGGCTCCTTTGCAACAGCCGACTTTGGCGACTTCAAGTTTGTCGAGTATGACCACTTCAACGCACGCTCGCAGTCCGATGTGGGCCTCGACATCGAAGAGGCCATGGATGGCGCGCTGAACTGCGTCTTCGAGTTCGACACGGCGCTGTACTCGGAATCAGCAATCGAGGAGCTGGCCCGCATGTACGAGAACCTCATGGTGCACGCCATGGAGGCCGGCGGCGAGACGGCCCTGCGCGACGTTAGGCTCGCCTCGCGCGAGGATGACGAGGCCGTGGCCGCTATCCTTCGACCCCGGTGGGATGCAGACTTGATCCAGCTGTGTGAACAGACATTGTTCCCGCAGCTCTTTGACGAATCGGTGAAACGCTATGCGCACAAGATTGCCGTCGTCGACGAGACGACCAGCTTGACCTACCTCGAACTCGACCAGCGCGTCAATGCAATCGCACATATACTGATCACTTCAGGAGCTCAACCTGGCGAAGCAGTCGGCGTCTACATAGAGTCGGGCGTCGACCTGGCCGTCGCCATCTACGGCATCTGGAGAGCAGGGTGCGCCTTCGTAGCCATTCACGACGTGCCCGAAGAGCGCCTGCGTTCCATGATAGAGGACGTCGATCTGCAAAGAGCCCTCGTTGACGCGACAGGTCGCGAAGGGAGCCGGGCGCACGAGCTGATCGCCGCTGGCCTCGAGTCCCGCCATGTCCACAGGATCGACCAGATCCAGACCATCGGGCAGTTCAGCGCGCCGCCTCAAATCGCGCGACCCGTCAGAGGCGACGATCCCTTGTGCTGCATCTTCACGAGCGGCAGCACCGGTCGACCGAAGGGCTTGTTCCTGAGTCACTTGCAGTTGCGCATGTGGTACCGCGGCTACTATGAGACAACGGTTGGTATTTCTGCCGACGCCACGCTCTTGCTGGCCTCGGTGCCGACGTTTGACATGTCGCTGGTGTCGCTCTTCTCGGCACCGGCGTGTGGAGGTACTCTCGTCGTTGCATCGCGAGAGGCGCGCTACTCGCCCTCGAGCATGATGAACCTCATCCTCGCCAACGGCGTCACGAGCATGACCGTGACTCCGTCCCAGCTCGGTGCTTTGCTAGCCGGCGTCGGCAGAAGCAGCAGAGATCCGAGTTCCTGGCCCCTGCGAAGCTTAGTCCTCGGCGGCGAGGTGGTCCCCGCCAAGGTCGTCCGCGATTTCTTCGCCCTTGGGCTGCCGTTTGCTCGGCTCTGGAACGGTTATGGTGAGTTGGCTCTTGTTCACCACATGAGCTTGATGCCCCTGCTGTTCGACCAACTTGCGCCGAGGTGGACTTGCTGACTCGTTCGTTCGTACAGGACCCTCGGAGACTGCCCTTTCTGTATCCCTCAAAGAGTAAGCTCAACCAAGCTTTCCATTTCTGTTTCGCATACATTGACCAGTTTCATAGAATCACCAAACCGGAGACAGCATCTCGTCTCGCGCCGCCGCACTTTCCAGCAACTCTCCGCGTCGTCGACGACCGGGGAAGGCCGGCGCCGTTCGGGGTCCCTGGCGAGCTCTACATCGGCGGCCCTGGGGTGTGCGAAGAGTACGTCAGGCGCCCAGAGATGACGGCGGCGGCGTTCATTCCCGACGCCAACGATGCTGCCGACAACAGCATCTCGCGTAGATTGTATCGGACGGGGGATCTGTTCATCGTGCACAGAGACGGGACCTTGTCCGTCAAGGGCAGGATAGGCGGCGATCGGCAGGTCAAGATCCGCGGCATGCGCACGGAGCTCGGCGAGATTGAGACGGCCATTTGGGCCGCCCTCGAAGACATCCTACCGGCCCTCACGACTGACGACGTTGACCCGGTAGTCGTTACCGCCGTCGCTGTGGTGTACCGGCCACGCGAACAGCTCATGGCTGCCTACCTCGTGGCGGCGGGTAACACAGTCGATGACATGACCAACGAAGATCAACAGCCGAAGGCCCGCCAGGAACTGGCACGAGCGCTGAGATTCTCCCTGCGCGCCGTGCTGCCGGTGCACATGAATCCCGGTGCGTATGAGTTCCTCGAGGAGATGCCGTCCAGCTCGGCGGGCAAGACGGATTACAAGAGCATCCTTGCGCTCCCTCCGCCAGTGGCTGAAGCCGCGGCTCACAACTCCTCGAACGACCAGAGCTGGTCTGAACTCTCCGGAATTCAGCAAGTCCTGGCCGAGATTTGGAGAGAGGCTCTCGTGTGGGGTGTCACCAGTGTGCCCGTGGCGCCTGTCGAGGATTTCTTCGCTGTCGGCGGCCACTCGCTGGCCCTCGTCAACGTTCAGAACCTCATTGAGGACAAGTGGAACGTCTCGGTGGCTCTCGCCGACCTGTTTGCCTGGCCGTCACTTCAGGGCATGGAAAGGCTGGTCCTCGATGCCCTGGCATCGCTGGCCACGTCCTCGACCGATTCTTCCCCTGCAGACACCACCGCCGCCGGAAGCGACACGGACGTTTCGGCCCCCGAGAGCGATGCCGGCGAGGAAGCAGTCGACTGGAAGGCGGCAGCCATCCTTCCCTTTGCCATCGACAAGACGGTCCGCTACGCGCCGCTTCATCCTCCTACGGCTATCATTCTCACCGGCGCCTCCAGCATGTTCGGCATCCATCTGCTCCACCATCTGCTCTCGACAACATCTTTGCATACCATCTTCTGCATCGCCGAGCCCGCCGACAGCCACAGTGCCGCTGTCGTCGGCCTATCTGCCGCTCTGAAGCGATACAACCTAGCCGACGGTCTGGGCGAGGACATGCTCTCCCGTGTCCGCGCCTTCCCAGGCAGCCTCTCGCACCCAACCTTGGGCCTTTCCGAGGACGAGATTCACTTGCTTGACAGGCAAGCCCACGCCATCTTCCACCTCGCCTCCGATGTCTCCCTCCTCGGCAACTTTGACAAGGTGCGCGCCGGCAACCTGGGCCCGGTGCACTTCCTCATCGGACTCGCCCAGGGCCTGCTTCCCGACGCCGACCATGGGGTGTCGAACGTCAAGGCGCTGCACTACCTCTCGACCTGGGGTGTGCCGCATCTCCAGGCATGGCATGACACTGACCTGTCCAGCGGCGGCGGCGACGGTGACGGCGACGGTGACGGCACACAGTCAACCATTCGCCGCTCAGAGGAGGCCATGACGCACATGGTGCCCGGCAAGTCAGGTCGCCTCGCGTACCTCAAGTGCCGCTGGGCGGCCGAACTGCTCCTCGAGAGCGCTGCCGTCAAGGGTCTGCCCGTGTCCATCTTCCGACCCAGCATGACCGCGCCTGCCAACGCCGCCCTGCCTCGCGACGACATCAACAGGCGCATCATCGAGGCCTCGCTGCAGACGGGCAAGGTGCCCCGCTTCGGCGGAGGCATGGGATGGCTCACTGCCGACTTTCTGGCAGCCGCCGTGGCACACCTGGCGTTCCGACAAGAGGGCGGCGTCGCAGCTGGGGCTGGGGCTACGAACAGAAGCAAGATTTGGCACTTCGTGCCCGAGGAGGGCAGCTTCCACGCCTACGCGAATCTTGACCGGGTGCTGGAGACTGCACATGGCGGCGGAGAGCTGCGGGTGGTGGAGCCCCGAGAGTGGTTCGCGACCTTGCGCGCGAGCCGTAATCCCGAAATGATCCTGCAAGCGGCGGTACTCGACGAGTGGTACGCAGCCGGCTGGGTTCCGTTCGAGCTGGACGCCAGGCGGACGCTGGATCTGCTTGCTGAGGAGGCGCATCTCAGGCCAAGAACGGTCGACCGCAGGCTCATCCTGGATAACGTTGTGGGTCACGAGGGCTTCTAGCTCGTGATGTGGTGAGTTGTTCGTGTAAAAAGATAAACATGATAATGAAAGAATGCCATGAGACAATGCATGGTCAAGATGACGCGACAATCCGAGCGAATCAGATGAAGACCGGCGGTCATACATACGTGTAGCAATGGTGGCGCGATTGATCGCGGAGGCTTTCGTCCTGGGTCTAGCTGGGAGATGATCGGACAAGGGGGGAGAGGGAGCGGCGCAAAATAGATGCATTAAGGCGCTCGGACGCCTGAAGGAAAGAAATATCTACTGTCATATGTCCCCATCAATCACCGTGCGCCTCCTTTCGTGCCGTCGTCGCCATCTACTGCCGACCGCCATTTTGCGCAGCTCTCGAGGAGCTCTTTGCTACCGGCGGCCTTGATCTCCCTCGCATTCTCCGGGCCTTGCTTGAGATGATACAGCACGCCAGATCGGAATTTGGCGCCGACACCGCTGAACGACTCACTCAGCCGATCGAACATGAGAAGCAGTACTTGCAGATCTGCCACAAAGCCAGAAGACGTGCGCACGACACGGCCACCGCCGCTATTGAGGGGTGCCGAAGAAAGCAGGTGCTCGATCACGAGGATCCGGGCGCATGTGAATGTGGGCGCCGCGATCATTGGATTCATGAGGAGGTCGGTGGACACACGGCTGGCCTCCCTGATGAGCATGGCCGTCTTGCGGGCGACGGCTACGCAAAGCTCCCAGTTGGATGTCGCAGATCGACTGGAGCCGTCCTCGCCGTTAACCATATCTTCATCATGTGAACCTTGTTCAAGCCGCCTCGTCGGCGGTCTGTGGAACAGGAAGACCGTGTTGACATTCATCATGACGTTCAACCACACGACGTAGGTAAAGTCAGAATGGGCGGCGTTGGCGAGGTCGGTGGCAGACCGCGGCAGCATAAGGCGCATCTGTGACAGGTCTTCCTGGAGTGACCCGAGCATGGACTCGTGGCGTTGGGCGTCATCTTCGTCGTCATCATCCGATTCAGGCCAGTACATGTGTTCGACAATGCGGCCGAGGAGTACGTACGATATGATGAGATAGTGGAACACATTGGGGCCTGTCTGCTGGGCGCCCACCAGCGACAAGAGCTTTCGAAAATTGGGCGTGAACAGCACGCCTGATTGGGATGGCACGGCTTCGCTGTTCTGAACCGTGTCCTCACCCATGGGTAGGTTCACCCGCAGCTGTCTTTCGTCGATCGAGTGCGCCATGCCAATCGGGAAACACATGCCCCTGTCGAGCATGAATAAAGTCCACATGGTTCTGCGGCGCTCCTCAAGCTCCCTCCAATCGACGAACAACAGGGTCGATGCCGCGGCACTCGACGTTGAATCCATCTGGTTGAAGCCCAGTGCTACACACTGCCGCCACGCCTTGCCGAGGACCAGCCAAGCCGTCGAATGATCGCCGACGACCAGAGCGTGAAGGACGATACAGGCAGCAGCCTGCAGGGTTTGGAGGGGCTCGTCGGGGATGTGCGAAGTCTGGCCATATAGATGTTTGGCCACGTCATACCAGCCCGTCTGTTGGGCCTGGACGTCAGCAGCCGTGTGGTTGGCGGCAACAAGGGCAAACAATGCGTAAGGAAGGGGGCGTCTTCGCGCTGACGCCGCTGTGGCAGCTGTCGACAATGCCGCCGAGAGGCGTTCCTTTGAAAAAATGGGCAAGTGGATGTAGAACCGCTGGAAGAATATGCTGCAGAGCTCTTCCGACTGTCGTCTGTCGGGCAGATGTGCAGTGGCGGTTACGGCTGGGGAATGCGATGTCTCGGACTCGGGGTGCCCGGGCTCGCTGCTCGGCGCGGCGTCAGGCGGTGGGTCGGGTGTCTGTGGGGAATGGACGGATGACTGCTGAGAGGTCTTGGCACGGTCCCGGTCGTCAAAGACGGAGCCCGTGACGGAGGAGCTTATCGACGAGCCAACGGACGAACCAACGGACGGAAGCTCATGCGTCAGGGAGGCGGGCAGCCAGCTGGCAGGGTGTGCTGGTGGTTGTGGGAACGGAAAGGCGGTGCCGTGCGACGCGGCGGCGTAGGGTGTCGATGTGGCAGTCGCATGGCCCGGGCCGCCGCCGCCGAACAACATGGCGGTCAGGTCCAAGGCATTGCCGGGAGGGGACGCGGACGTTTCTTGAGGCGAAAAAGAATAGTACAAGGGCGACTGTTCACTGTCGGGTGTGGGCGTCGCGACCAGGCCGGAGATGGTCTGGATGAGGCCGGGATTCATCTGTTGCAAGGTCGACGGCGAGAGTTGCGGGTAGGGGTAGTGTGGCATCGAGCTCGGCATCGGGTACGGCTGGAACTGGAGCTGCTGACCATTCGAGTGCCTGGGGACGTGGCTGAGGTTGTGACCGTTCGCCAGCACGGCAGACGATGCGTGCGAGTGCCGCGCTGGTGGATAGGAGCACAACTCTTGGCGCAAGGTACAGGTGGAGCATGATGGTCTCTGTCCCTGCAGAGATCAACAGAAGGCGCCGGGTCAGCAGCAGAACAGCTACAGGCCATCATGGATCGACCTACGTTGCATCCCTTCTTGCGCGCACGGCACGCGACGCAGACGGCCTTGCCCTTGCTACCGATGCCGGTCCCGGTCCCGGTGCCAGGGCCGGTGGTGGGGCTGGGGCTTGATGCTCCCAACATGATGGAGAAGCCGGCGGTAGTGCGGTCTCCGTTTTCTTTCGACCCACGGCTTGGCGCTCGCTGCGAACGCCGACGCCAGCGGCCGCGGGGTCAAGCAGCTTGATGTTGGCGTTGGCGGGGGTCTGGGTCGTGAATGTGGAGATTGGAGTGATGTGGAGATGGAAGTGCAAGTGAACGTTGAACGTTGATGATGGACCGTACACGGCGTAGGCAAAGCTTGGCGGCGGGATTGCAGTGAATGAAAAGAAGAGGCAGATGGAGGACGGCCGAAGGGGTCGAATGGAGCGAATGGAGAGGAGTGCAGACGAGCAGACAGTTTATGTTCGTCGGAGGGAAGGCGGACCATTAATTCAAGTTGAGGGGTCCCTTCCCTTCCTCTCTGCCTGGTCCAGCTGCTTACCTATGATTCAGACTGGAACCCACTACCGAATGAACTGGCTGCCGCTGCCTCACCGAACCAAGGGAATACGGGCCTGGACGCTGAACGAGGCTTACTGTATGCGGATTCAAACAGTCCCCAAGGTGCTTCCTACTTCTTCCCACCTACTTCACTACCTGTCTTGGGTCCTCACAGCGACGAACCTACCTACCTAGGTACCTAAGGCAAGGTACCTACCTAGGTACCTAAGGCAAGGTACCTTGGTAGGTACCTAGGTGGTAGATAGGGAGGGAGGGAGGCAGAGGAAAGAGAAGGGGGCCAGCCGACCGAGGCAGGGTCTAGCCAGTCTAGCCAGGGTTCAGCCAAGCTCCTGCAGGCTGACGAGGGTCCAGTCGAGCTCTTGCCGAAGCAAACGTTCACCTGCCCCTTGGGGGCGAGGTTCCCACGGCAAGTGCAGAGCCCCCTCCTGTCTGCCTGACCTTTGGGGGTCGAGGTGAGGGAAGCACTTGGCAGGTACCCCTGCTCTGCCTGTGGTAGATTGATGGCTCTGGCCAGACCCCAGCGCCAGCACCCCAGCACGCTATAAGTCTGGTAGGTATTCAGGGAGGTATGCATTTCCATAACAACAGGGCAACCGATCCCTCAACATCTACACAGCGCCCACACAACGCGACAACCACGCATGACTAGCAGCAATTCATTCAGGGTGCAGGGGTAGCACGACACCCTCTTCGCCAATTAACCCTAACGGCTATGCTCCGCATCCAGTCAAGCCTTCTTCGTCATTGCGTCGACGCTTCTGCACGTCGCAACAAACGAGCTCTTCCCAAGACCCCCTGCATAGATCTGTCGCGTCCTAGAATCGATGCTAGACGAAGCCAAGCACGGCAGGGGAGCCCGGAAAGAATGCGAGAGAGAGTGAGCGTGTGTGTCTGTGTGTCTGTGTGTCAGAGAGACACAGAGAGCAAAGAAGGGCGACTGCTCTGACAGACAACCTCGAGACCACACGAAGAACAGCATCTATGCACGGCGTGCCTAGTCATCATCACATCCCTTCTGTACAACAGCATTCTTCCCCTTTGACTCACTCGACCTCGCCTTCGAATTCGGTCTCCGTATGCGACAGCCCCCACGCAACCATGTCAGCCCCTGGTGGGCGCTCCGGAATCCTTCGCATCTGCCGCTGAATATGTGCCGCCGTCCGACCGCCACAAGGCCCCTGCAACTCGTCGCTTTGCCGGTTAAGCTAACCCTGCCCAGTAGTACTGGCTGATGGCTTGACAGGAGCCCTGCAGCTCGGCCGAGAGGCCACCAACGTGTTCACTGGAAAAGAGAGAAAAGTGGTCGCCCGGTACATCGCGGACGACGTCGACAAGCCGGCACCCATGCCTCTGCCATCCCAGCAGCCGTTCGTGCCGTTGCAGGTCCACGCGGCTCGTCACCCCGCGCGGCGTGGGAACTCGTCCCATCGCTCGCAAGAGGACAACCATGGGTCGCCGCCTGGTCTGCCGTTTGCCTCTCGTCCGTTCTGTCGTTGTCAGATCCAACGTCAACTTCCGGCCGCTAGCGCCATCGCCATCGTCAGCTGCCAAGGAAGGCCCTCGCAGCCGCGGCGACGCTGCCAAGAAATCGGGGGTGCAGGGCACCGTGTGCTCGCCAACGCTAGCCTCGACGCCGCCCTGAACCCAAACCGATGGATTGCCAGCGTCCCATGTCGGCGGCGTCCACGTTGAGACGAGCGTTGATGCTTGTTTGAGCGACCGAAACACCCCGACGCGAATCTCGGCCGGACACGACATACTTAGATCGGGTAATCGTATCTGATTAGGGAGCCACGCCTCGGCAGCTGAGCGGGTCGGACCGCCCTGCTCGCTTGGGGCTACGCTGTCCACCATGACCACCCCGGCCACGCCGACCTTGGTATCCCCCTCGAGCACCTTGGCCATCTCCAAGGCCACCATGCCGCCCAGCGACCACCCACCCAGAATGATGGCGCCACCCTGGGGCATCAGGCTCCTCACCAGCTCGACATAGACCCCTGCCATCTCTCGGATCCCTCCCTTCCACGGCCGCCCGCTGCGGAAGCGAGGATTGTGAATCGCGTACACTGCACGGCCTTGCCGCTCCAAGAGGCGGTAGTCGAAACAGGTTCCCCCGCCGTCATGGATCAGTACGAGAGGCAGCTGTTGAGCCTCCATGTCGCCGAAGCAGCGCTGTATCATCGCCGGATTGGGTCCCAGCATGTTCTGTTTTGCTCTGTTGTCGTTGTGTGGCCCGCCGGAACGTTGCTGCAGTTCTAGGTCGTAGTGGTCTCTCGTCAAAGTCACGTCCTGGTCCATGATCTCTGTCACTCCGACAGCCTAGGGCGGGATATTCATTTGTAATGTAGTCTGGTCGTTCACAGCAAACAAAGGGCGCCTCCCGTGCCGTAACGACACGCTGTCACCGCCCTCGTCATGCCCTCGAGCCTCGCCGGATTTGTGATTACTCCGGCGGCAAAAGCGCCGCCACCTCGCCGACAGTTTCGCCGCCCCCTCTGGCGACCATCCCGGCCGCACGCGGCGTGGACCATTTCGAGGGGTTGCCCATGCATCAAAGACTCGCGGATGCTTACCCGAATGCCGTGGGATGTGATTGGGTGACGAACGGCCGCATTGATCCCTCACTACCTAAGTGTCTGACACCCATGAGCCATCACGGGCGAGCAAGTCACCTCAAATGCCATGGAATCCATCGGTACTCATCGGGTACGCTCTTGGGCCCAATTGGTTCATTTACAGTGAACCTTGTCTGACCAGGTGCGGAGAAGATCTCTGCTTCCTGAATCCTGGAACCATTTCGGGTCACCTGCATTTAGAAGAGAGTTGGGAGTAGGGCTGGCGGCGGTTGGCGTGCTCCCGCCTCGACCTAGCATTCACATTTTGCCGTGCCCCAATCCCGGGCCCTACCGTACCTTGACACAAAGCAGATATGAGACCCCAAAAGCGGATATCTAAGCATGACATCTTCTAGGGTTCTCGCATCATATTCAAGGAACAAGATTCCACCTCGCAGCAACCTCTCTCTGGACCATCAAGTTTTAGTAGCCACCCATCGCCGATACCCGACGGCGCTTATCTGCAGTATTCTGTCGACACTGCCATACGGCGCTGCAAGCGTCATTGGAGGGGGCTGACCTTGGCCGCATCGCGACTGAGAGAGGGCTGTCTTTCTTGCTCAAAGGTGACAGAGTGTGTCTTCTGCCCGTCGGTTCGGATATAGTATAACTCCTGTACTTCTCCGAAGTCAAGGTGATGCAGCCGGTGAGCTTTGTCATACTTGATCGATCTCATTTTTTGCAGAGAAATGCAGGTAGAAAAAAGCGAGGAGGTCCAAGCAGAAGAAGCCACGCCACTTAATCTGGCGGGGAGCAAGCTCACGGCGGTATGCAATCCATGTCTGGCAGGGAGGACTTCTATGGTACCGTTTTGGTCATCATGCGTACTATACATCGATCCGTCAGCGGTCCAAGACTCCATGCTTCACGCAAGATCCCAATGCGCGATGGCGACTTATCCAATGTATGTCGTCAGCCCGTCTATCACTGACGTTGTTGTCAAACTTGATCAAACCATGGAAGATCCCATTGGAGTGCGTAGAGACTGTAAAAAATGGGTTTGGATTGCAAATCACCGTCACGTTAGTATAAAAGGTCTCATGCCGCCATACTGTAATTGGACCGTGAGGCTATGCGACCAGGCGATGCACAGGGTCATTGTCCGGCCCGAAGAACACACATCATCGCCAGGTAAGAATACACGTAGTGTTCCAGTGGCATCTAACTTCGTCGTAGTTTGACAACTTTACTCTCACACGTGCCGAGGGTAGGTGGAGTGGCCTTGAGGTCGGGATTGGTTTGGCTTGGAACATTTGTCCGTATCTTGACTACGGGACTTGATTGATTGGTCTTCAATATGCTATTTTGGTGGAAAGTACTGCCTCGTGGTGGCAGATTATTACTTCGAGACTGTACTCTGCGGGACGTGTCTGCCGAAAATTTGCGTCTACGGTATTGCTGTATGCCGTTTTCCCATCCCAAACCCTACTGTCGAGATCAACACAACATTCATCAATGAAAGGAACAAGGGCGTATGAGGAGCTCAAACGCATGAAATGCACCTAGCAGGTCTCATGGCTTCAGTAGTTCACGTGCACTCAATCCATTGAACTGTCAGAATGATACGCGTTTGGTTAATGTAGAGTGACTGTGTAAGGATGTTATTAATATGCTGTTCTTGAAAGGCCATAGTTAGACTCTACGCTGTTTGACTTAAGAAAGCTTACTTGTAGATTCTCAATAAAAGCTACACAGGCTATCAACACAAGGAGAGTACAGCCATTGTCATGGGTGTTCAATCAGGAAGATAATGTCCAAAGTAAAGGACTTTAATATATCGCTGTATCGTAATGGTTGCCATGCTATACTGAAGTGAGTAGGACTCTTCAGCTCTTTAGGCCTCCCGCTGCTTTGTCCGCCCATGTTGTTCCGCGCCATTCGCTCATACCCGGTTGCTATGCTGAGTATCGCAGTGAATGCGACGGAGTCGCGCTCCTTCCTCAGGAGTTTGCTTTGCGTTCCCAAGATGGCCCAGGCTTTATTCCCAGCAAGCTATCCCCTTCAGGTGTGCTTCTGCCTATCCACCAACGGTCCGTCAACTCACACTGCCGACCGTCGCCATCCGCGTCTCACGACAACAACTGCAACAACCAGAATCACAGCCGCAGCATACCACCGACAATGGCGACTTGGGCCGCCATCGCACGCAAGGCCGCGGAGACCACCGCTGAGGCCCTTGAAGAGGGCGTCAAATTCTCGTGGGCGGAGAACGAAGCCAACAAAGTCACCGCCGCCACCTTGGAAGAATTTGGTCCTCCTCTTTCCTACGACACCGACAGTGACAACGGCTGTGATTCCAAGGTCAAAACCGAGCTCAACGCTGGCCACATCAACAACAACATCATCATGGCAGCTCAAGAAAACATCGTGATTGCCCCCGAGGTGCCCATGCAGAACACGGCCGGCACCTCTCCCGGTCCTGCCCCCGACGAGGGTGCCTCATCCTCGTCTGCCGCTCCTTCCGTTGGAGCTCCCATGTCCAGGGTTGAAGAGTTCAAACTGGCTCTTGGCGACTTTGGCACTCAACTTGGTCTGATGGTCCGCCTCAAAGGCGTCGCCCCAGAGAACGTTGACGAGTGTGTCAACAACATTATCGAAAAGAGCCTTGACGATATCATCGCTGTCAAGGGCAAGGATGCCCAGAAGAACGAGAAGGCCCAGAGATTGGACGCTGCCAACAACAAGAAAATCACCGCTCCTACCCAGCAGCCTGAAAATGATCCGAAGGGCAAAGGTAAAGCTGTCGAGACCACTGACGCCTTCACCGGCATGATGGAGGGCTACAAGTTCTCAGCTGCCTCGCAGCTCCCCAACAGTGAGCCTCACCCGTCGAGACTCACCGTGGAAGAACGCAGAGCCCAGGTTCAGTGGGCTGTACAGTCTGCTCTCGATCTTCGCCGTCTCCAGAAGTGAGTTGCTTCCTGATCCGGTGTTCTTCTCTTCATCACAACCCCCAGCTGACCACAGGTAGACTCTCGCTTACCCAGGAAACGGCCGACGTTATCATGTTTTTCACAAAGCCCGATGCGGTCACTGGAGAGACTGAGATTCCGGTCCATCGCGAGCTGCTCATCAGAGAGTCGACTTGGTTTAGTCGCCCGGGCGGCCTGCCTCCCCCAAACAAGGTTTGCCTTGTGTCCGAAGGCTGGTGAGTAGATCCCACTGACACGGGCTTAGGACGGCAAACCTGTCTATATCTGTCTCGGAGATGGACCTGCCGGCGTTGTTGGCCAGGTCTTCAGGTTCCTTTACAACCACAGTGAGTAGTCTTTGCCCAGTGTGTAATCAGTTGCTAACCACATTCTCCTTTCCCAGAGGTCGACGAGTGCGAGAGAAACGCCGGCTCGCCCTTCCACCTTATCCATATCCAGTGCAACGTGAACCAATATGTCCTGGCCGTCGCCTACGGCATGACTCGCCAGCAGCAGTATCATCTCAATAAGGTTCAGGAGCATGTCGAATGGCTCAGGGAGCACGTCTCTCACAATGCGCCTCTATGCAACATGGTGCTCACCACTGGCGTGGAGATCGGATGGTGCGAGGTGCCGCTCCGTCACTGCAACACGTGCCTCTGGAAGGAAGTCATCCCGGCATACCGCGAGGGTCTGCGCCGGATGCACGTTCTCATTGCCCGGCTCAATCTCATCATCGTGCCGTGGATGAACCGCCAGCCTTGTGTCAAGCCATTCGTCGACATGTTCTGGATCACACAGCAGTATGGCAGCTTCCCGTGGAGGGCTTGGGCTTGGTATCTTCGCTCGCTCGGTACCATTCGGGAGAGCGACTGTGACGATTGGTCCCTTGTTGGAGAACAGATGAGTCAGGCCGAAATTGCCAGGGCTCTGAAGCCCTATCATATAGTCTGAAGCAACAGGAAAATGATGGCCAAGGACTAAAACATGGTTGCTCACAGTTGGCATGAGCTCTGTCCAAGGAGGGCAGAGGAAAGTAGTAGCATAGCTTGGCCATCGATTGGTTCAATAGGAATTCAGGATTGATTCCGTTGATTAATGACTCTGATCGCACCGTGATGCCACCAGCTTGACGAGCTCGAATCGAGTACCCCCGGACAAAAAACGTCCTGTGTCTTATGAGCCAGTCAATATCATCATGTTGAGAGAATAGAGGGGGTATGCAGTCAGTAAGATAAGAGATGCTCGCCAATTCAACACGGCCGGGAATCGTACCCTGCTTGGCTGAGCTGAGCAGTGATTCAGGTCACCTGAAAAACTCTGCGAAATTTCATAATTAACTATTGGTTTCTCGGCAATGGTGTTTACTATTGAGATGTCGCAACGCAAGGCAAATGACATCCAGGCGAGTGTCTTCTGCGTCAAGACCCAAGACAACTTGGTTTGCGCGATACCAACAATACATGATGAGTTCCACTCTTTGTTATGGGGTTTAGAGCGTCACTGCGTCATGAAGTACGAGGCCTGTTTACAGGGAGGCAGTGAGGCGTTTACTTGGAAAGTCCAGACGTATACTCAGAGACTCCTTGTCTTGTCCTTGGGTATGTTCCACTGCATCATGTAAGCGAGAGACTAGGTTAGCGACATCAGTCACCGTGATCACGACGACGGTTAAACGGGCCGAGCGCTTGCGTCTTTTGAATACTACGTGATCAAACCATCCTGCACGTATTCTGTCATGCAAGACGCCCGATTTGCAGCCTTGGGCGTACCTTGCGGTGAGCTCGTCGATCTTCTACTTGCAGCTTATGATGAGCAGGCATTCGAGCTACCTGAGACATACCAGGCAACGGTGTCTCAAGACAGCTGCCTTCACTTGATTCTGGTCATTTCAGCCGACCAGATGCAGAGCAGTCATGCAACCACGACTTCCTAGTCAACCTTCGTGGACTTCATCCGTCGGCCGCGAAGCAGGGTTCTGCCGCTTGTTGAGCGCGCTCAGAGGCCTCTTGCAGCGATCTGACAGACCAGCGACTCAAATGCCTTAGTTCGTACATAGTGCTTCTTCAGTGCACAAAATTCAGTGGTTAAGAAAAGAAACCTGCTTGTGGAACAATGACTGAGGTATCCAGCCCAGCAACTTGGATATTAGTGGAGTAGAAACAGCATAATGCCTTGAACGGAGAGAATCGCGTGCAAGTGCCGTTGCAGCAGCCCAAATGTCTTCCGGGCCAGGCTTTGTCGGTTGAATTGATTATTTTAGTGGAAGTTCCTCGTTTGCTGGAAACATTAAGATGTCGGCCGTTCCGATGCTGATACATCAGTTCCAGAGCGGGGACTGGTGCCTCAGATTTATATCTCCAGTGATAAGTATGATACTCAGGCGGCCAAGTAAACCAGCAGCTGCACTTGAATGACTGCCAGAATGTGCTTGGCACTAGAGCCCACAGGAGGTACATCTGAACTTCAAGGGCGCTGGTAGCAAACTCAAGCTACGCGGGCCGAGCGGGCGGCTAGCCCGGGCCGCCCAGAGCTAGACACCTTAGCACGGCGCGCTAGGCGCCGGAGTGCTTGTTAGCCGAAATGTGTTGCTCTTTTGAGAACAGTGCAGAGAAACAACCATTCGTGCTTCGGCAATCCATTTGCAGACGTTCCAACCTGAGTGACGTACACGATCTGGGAACTAAATGTAATACATGTAGCAAATATAGATCTGCATCTTACTCCGATTACGCTGTTAAGCGGGCCCCGATCTTGTCCCCTGTTGTGTGTCTCAGTCTGATGATAACTGAAGGTCGCTGGTGACAAGCTTGGCACAATTATCGACTGGCATGAACCGCATCGTGAGCTCCGACTTGTACCCTGTTCCAGCGACGAGCACCGCACTCATTCATGGTATCAAGCTGTGTCATGAATGTGCATAGACCAAAGTATCGTTCAGATCGATGCTGACGGACCTAGCTAGGTAATGCAAGAGAGATCGACAACCATGCCAATTGGCCTTCCCCCAATAGCCTTTCTGGTTCTGTTCCGTGCGCGATCGTGTACACGAATTGCCTTCGTCATTTCACACTCCAGGCGACCTGGATCATAATATCCTGAGCCACTAGTACAAAGCCACATCCAACATATGAACCCCTTGTTTAACATTCTGGACCTACAACCGATATGCCCGCAATATCGCGATCAACACACCTCCATACTACGCATGACAGTAGCAGACATAAGATAAGAGGGGTGAGGGGAGCTCTGTAACGGACGGGCATCTCATAACTGGCCTTTTATCCTACACCTGCTCACGTACTGTTCGACTTGCACCAGGCCATACACTACACGCCATGGAGCTTCCGGGACGACAAGCTAGTATGAATGAACCCATCGCCATCATAGGAACTGCTTGTCGATTGCCAGGTTCTGCAAGCTCCCCATCTAAACTCTGGGAGCTTATCAAGTCCCCGCAAGAAATCCCACGCCCTGTCACCGCGGATAGACTCAACCTATCCAACTTCTACAGCCCCGACGGTGAGAGTCACGGCCGTACTGATGTCAGGAAGCAACCCTACCTACTCAATGAAGACATTCGGCGTTTCGATGCATCCTTTTTCCGCATCAACCCCAAAGAGGCCGCTGGCATGGACCCACAGCAACGCATTCTGTTGGAGACTGTTTACGAGGCGCTTGAGGCAGCAGGATTGCCTCTGGGCTCAGTCGAAGGATCGCAGACATCCGTCCACGTTGGCGTTATGACTGACGACTACGCCATGATCCAAGCCCGGGATATCGATAGCATGGGCAGTCATGCAGCTACTGGCCTATCCCGCTGCATCTTGTCCAACCGTGTCTCTTATGCATTCGACTTGCGTGGACCCTCAATGACTGTCGACACAGCGTGCTCCAGTTCACTTGTCGCCCTTCATTTGGCAGTCCAGAGCCTTCGAAAAGGAGAGGCATCCCAGGCGGTTGTGGGAGGGACCAGTCTGCTGCTCGACCCTCACTGGTTTGTGGCCGAATCGTCACTCCACATGCTGTCCTCGGATTCTCGCTCCCGAATGTGGGATGTGGAAGCCAATGGATATGCTCGCGGAGAAGGCTGTGCGGTGGTAATCCTCAAGCCTCTCAACAAAGCCATACAAGATGGCGATCACATTGAAAGCGTCATCCGCGAAACAGGCGTCAACTCGGATGGTCGAACAAACGGCATGACAATGCCCTGCCCCATAGCGCAGGCCACTCTGATTCAGGAAACGTACCAGAACGCAGGTCTGAATTCCGTCACCGATCGGTGCCAGTACTTTGAGTGTCACGGCACTGGCACCCAAGCCGGTGACCCAGTCGAGGCTCGTGCTATCAGCAGCGCATTCTTTCCTTCGACTACGCTTGACCAGGAAGATTCCGCAAAGGCTGATGCAATTCCACTGTACTGTGGCTCGATTAAGACTATCGTTGGTCACCTCGAAGGCTGCGCTGGGTTAGCCGGCCTTCTTCGGGCATCCCTTGCAGTCCAACACGGCGTCATCCCGCCCAACATGCATTTCAATGAGCTCAACCCGTCCGTCAAACCTTTTTACACGAATCTCTGTGTGCCTACGTCGCCCCTGAAGTGGCCAGATACCCATGGTCAACCTCGTCGCGCCAGCGTCAACAGCTTTGGCTTTGGCGGCACAAATGCCCACACTATTATCGAAAGCTACGTTACTCCTGCGGAGACTCTTCCATCCTCCAAACAAACGGCAGCTGTCAAATCGGTCGCCAGGCAAGAAATTGATGGTTTCGGACTCGTCGGTCCGTTTGTGTTCTCAGCCAGGAGTCGCACGTCACTTTCCCAGTCACTTCGACAAACCCTAGACCATCTGCGGATCAATCCGGCGCTGGATTTAGATGCCTTGAGCAGCGTGCTGCATTCGAACCGAAGCGCCTTGACATACAAGATAGTAGTTCCGGCAATGGCAAGTCGCGAGAAGCTACTAGAAAGCTTAGAGGAACATGTCAAGCTCGCATCTAGCGTACAAACCAGTGAGTCGTTTGGCGTCAGGGCCTTGAATGAGTCCGGTGCGACCAAGCACCCAGGGATCCTCGGCATCTTCACTGGACAGGTCAGTTAATCAGACTTTGAGCTGCTATACCTAGGTGACTAATTAACGTGTATTGGCTATTATAGGGTGCTCAAGCTGCCCAGATGGGCCGACAATTGGTACAATACTGCACAATCTTCCGCCAGTCCATTCAGAAATGCGAGGCCGACTTGAAGTCACTTCCAGAAGGTCCTACTTGGTCATTGATGGAGGAGTTGACTGCGGAAGAGAAGGTTTCGCGTCTCTCTGAGGCCGTCATCTCCCAACCTCTTTGTACGGCCCTTCAAATTGCCCTTGTCGACCTCCTGAAAACGGTCGGCATTGAGTTCGCTGCCGTTGTTGGCCACTCCTCTGGCGAGATCGGTGCTGCGTATGCCGCTGGCCTTTTGAGCGGAAGGCATGCCATGGGTATCGCGTACTACCGCGGTCAAGTGGCCCACCTGGCAAAGGGGCCGGGCGGGAAAGCGGGAGGTATGATGGCGGCAGCCTTGACTTTTCAAGATGCCAAGTCTCTTTGCTCAGAGCCCCGATTCAAGGGACGGGTCAGTGTGGCAGCGGGCAATGCGCCCTCCAGCGTCACTCTGTCTGGTGACTTGGACGCCATCGAAGAGATCAAGGGTGTCTTGACAGCAAAGAAGATCCAGGCTAGGCAGCTCAGAGTCGATACAGCCTACCACTCGCATCACATGCTTGAGTGTGCTGAAGCCTACCTGAGCCATCTTCAGCAGCTCAAGGTGCAAATCCGCAAGCCAGCTGAGGATAACGCATGCGTATGGTTCTCCAGTGTGCGGAACAGCACTGACATGGTCACCCATCATGTTCATCAGAAAGGCCTGGAGGACCAGTACTGGGTTGATAACATGGTTCAGCCAGTGCTGTTCTCCGAGGCTGTGCAGTTTGCGATCCAGAGCCTTCCGGCACGCTTTGCGATCGCTCTCGAAGTTGGACCACATCCTGCTTTGAAGGGTCCAGTGAGCCAAACTATCAAATCATTATCAATGCCTCCTGTTCCGTACGTTGGCTGCTTGGAGCGCGAGAAAGGAGGCATTGAGAGTATGTCATCGGCCCTCGGAACGATCTGGAGCTACCTGGGTCCCTCTGCCATCGACTTTGGCGCTTGGCGAGAGAGCTTCAATTTACCCAGGCAACGGATCCCTCTCAAAGGCTTGCCCACGTATGCGTGGGACCATGATCAAGTGTACTGGCTAGAATCCCGTCTCTCACATAACATGCGTGTGGGTGGCCAGCCGCCACACACTTTGCTCGGCCGTCAGCGCGAAGACACTCCATACGAGAAGACGTGGCGAAACTTCTTTCACTTGAAAGAGATGCCGTGGGTCACGGGCCACACGTTTCAGGGCCAAGTTCTCTTTCCTGGAGCTGGCTATTTTAGTATCGCTTTAGAGGCGTCCAAAGCCTTTGTCCAGGGCCGCCCCATCAAGCTGCTTGAGGTCAGAGATATGAACATACCCAAAGCACTGGTCATCGGTGAGGATGAAGGAGTTGAAGTCGTCTTTACGATGCGCAGCAAGACGCTTCACACAACGGTATCAGACGGCTCAAGCTTAGAAGCCGAGTTCGTTGCTTACAGCTGCTCGGATGGACGCGTCTTGGGTAAGACGTGCGATGCCCGTTTATTCATCCATCTTGGTGGTACTGAATCGGGAGATTTACTTTCCAATCCTATATCTCGGACCGAACTTACACCTATGGATACCGACAGATTCTATCGAGCTGTTTCTGAGATCGACCTTGGCTACGCTGGAGCGTTTCGTACATTGCACTCCATCAGCAGATCTTGGGGTCATGCCAAGGCATCTGCTTCCTGGTCCAGCGATGATATCGCCATTGGTTGCTCACTACACCCTGCTATTCTTGACGTCGCTTTCCAGGTAGGACTGGGGACCGTTCTTTCCACCGCAGAGAAGTCAATGGGAAGCCCCTTGCTCCCAGTTGGAATTCGACGAGCCTTCATCAATCCCAATCAGAACTACGAGGATGAGCCCGGCTCAACGAACATCGAGATCGAGGCCATGATGGTGACTGCAAATGCTGCCATTGTGGAGGTTGACATCAGTTTATGTGCTAAGAAAATAAACGAAACCCAGAGCTGCGGCATTCAGATCGATGGCCTGATACTCAAAGCGATCGCTGAACCACAGCCGTCTGAAGACCGCAACTTGTTTGTCAAGACTATCTGGGATGCTGACAGTGCCTACGGCCTTGCTGTCACATCGCCAACTCCAGCTGATGAGGCTGATCCCCCAACTGTGATAGACGCGTGTGAGAGAATCACTCTGTTCTACATGCAAAACCTCATTCGCAAGCTCTCTGCAAAGGACCTGGAGTCTGCAACGTGGTACCATCAAGAGTTGTTCCGCTACATACACACCACGTTGTCCACAATCCGGGACAAAAAGCATGCGATCCTGCGTGAAGAGTGGTTGGATGACGACCGTGAGACCATCCTGAAGCTTATCGATGAGCATCCAGAGAGCGTCGACATAGAGATGCTGGTCGCAGTGGGTGAAAACCTGCCATCCGTGGTCCGGAAAGAGTCTGGGATGATGGAGCACATGTTGAACAACGACCTGCTCAGTCGGCTTTATAAAGAAAGCCGCGGGCTAGCAGCATGTAATCAGCAAGTTGCCAACCTGATGCGTCGAATCAGTCACAAGCACCCCCGAATGAGGATACTCGAGATTGGCGCCGGTACGGGTGGCACAACTCTCAGTATTTTGAGCGCCATAGGTGAAGCATACACCTCTTATACATGCACAGACATCTCAGCAAGTTTCTTCAACGGTCTGTCGGAGAAACTGCCCGAGGCACACACGTCAAAGGTCAACTTTAAAGTCTTTGACGCGGAAAGGCCACCAGGGGCCCAAGGGTTTGCCGAGGGCAGCTACGACATCGTCATCGCGGCCAACGTACTCCACGCAACACGAAAGCTGTCCGAGACGGTGAGAAATGCCAGAGCTCTCTTGCGACCTGGTGGCCATCTCATTGCTATCGAGGTTACAGGCGGCATGATCCGTGAAACCGGCCTTATGGGCGGCTTAGAGGGCTGGTGGCTCGGCACAGGTGAAGGAAGAAAAATGGGCCCTGGCATCGATCCTCGCGAATGGGATAGCATTCTTGAGGAGAACGGGTTCTCTGGCGTTGATTGTATCACCCATGACCATCCGGATACCGCTCGACACAGCTGTTCAGTTTTTGCGACTCAGGCAGTCGATGAACGAGTCGAAGTCTTGCGAGAGCCTCTCTCTTCCATGTCCCTGATCCCAAAATGCCCTGTGCTCATCTTGGGAGGCAAATCGTTGGCCGTTTCCAAGCTAGCTCGCCGGACAGCCAAGATTTTGAGTCTCTGGTCGCCAGAGGTTAGAACCTGCAGCACCATCGACGGTCTGGATTTGTCCAGTATGCTTCCAGGAACGTTTGTCTTGTGTCTTTCAGATCTGGACAACCCCTTTTTTGCCGAGCCGCCGACGCCTGAAAGGCTTGACAGGCTGCAGGGAATGCTGGGTGTCGCACACAACATATTGTGGGTTACTTGCGGGCGCATGCTCGATGACCCCTACGCCAACATGATGGTAGGCATTGGCCGTGCTCTCGTTGTGGAATTGCCCCACGTAAACATGCATTATCTCGATTTTGAATGCCCTGAGGCGTGGAATGCTGACGTTCTTGTACGCCACGTTCTTCGAATGGCGTTCACATTGGCGTCGTCTACAGCTACGCAAGAAATGCTCTGGAGCGAAGAGCCAGAGGTCCTGGTCAAAGGCAGTGAGATACTTGTGCCTCGTATTGTGCCCGATCACGTTGCCAACGAGAGCCTTAACGCCAAGCGTCGGAAAATGAGCAAAACTGTCACAACGGAGAGGATCACCATCGACTCTAGCAACATCGCCTCGCAACAACCCCAGCTGGTCACTGGCGACAGCCTTTCGGTGCCTGAAAATCATACAGCAGTCGATGTCAAGTTGTCGTTGGCTTTGCAAATTGGAGCCGAAAAACCATGCTTCCTTTGTTTCGGTCGTGTACAAAGCTCTGGTCAGCTAGCATATGTGGGCGAGGTTCTCGTACTGTCTGCAATCGATTCTTCAACGGTCGTTGCCCCCACAGAAAGCCTTCTAGAGTGCTGCGACGTGCAAGCTATCAATGCTGAAAGCCTGGTGGGCACGGCATCTGCCCTGATTGCTTTGCAAGTGGTCCGCAGCGTCCCTCAGCACGGTACGACCCTTGTCTTCGGGGCTACAGTGGACATGGCCCATGCCATCTCCGCTGTAGCAGCTGGAACAGGGCACAACATCCTGTTCGTTGCTGTCGACTCGGTTGACGAAGGGAAGCGAGAAGACTGGATCGTATTGCATCCTCGTGCCTCTGCTCGAGTCGCTCAAAGACAGATCCCTAAGGATACATCACTGGTCATCAACATGTCAAAGGACAATCTCGAGACGACTGTGCCCTTCCTCCCCCTGTCTTGCGTCATTCAGACCTTTGACCCCAGCAGTCTTCTACATGAACCCAGCAAGGAGGTCGCTGCTGCACTGGGCAAAGCGCATGACACGTACCGTTCATTAGCCAGAGAAGAAGCCAGCGAACCATCCGCCAAGATGGTTGTTAACATTGCTGAAGCTCCCCGTCAGCTTCTGGCCAACCGGGACCGTCTGTCCCTCGTATTGGATTGGGAGCGCCATGGGCCAGTCAGCGCAGTCGTCCGACCCCTTGAAGCAAGCAGCCTCTTCTCCACTGACAAGACATACTTCCTTGTTGGAATGGCTGGAGAGCTTGGCCAGTCACTTTGTCGCTTTATGATCCGCGGTGGTGCTCGCCACATTGTCCTTGCCAGTCGTAATCCGGCCCAAGATCCACATTGGCTCAAGGAACTGCGGTCATATGGAACCAACGTCCGCATTGTCAAGATGGATGTGACGGACCGAGCACAGGTGCACAAGACGGTTTCCATGCTTCGGAGGACCATGCCTAAGATCGGGGGCGTTGCTAACGCTGCTTTGGTTTTTGAAGCTGGCATATTTGTCAACTTCTCGGCAGACAATGTCACGAGACAGCTCAAACCCAAAGTCGATGGCTCGCTCCACCTTGATGAAGCGTTTGCCTCGGACAATCTCGAATTTTTCCTGACATTCGGCTCTCTGGCAACCGTGTGCGGAAACCCGGGCCAGGCCATGTACCACGCCGGCAATATGTTCATGTCAAGCCTGGTGGAAAAGCGCAGACGGCGGGGCCAGGCGGCCTCCATCCTCAACTTCGGTCTGCTTGTTGATGTAGGCTACGTTGCCCGAATGGACCGTGCTGATGGTACCAACATTGAGGGCACGCTCCGTTCCCTACTCTTGACCCCCCTATCGGAAGCGGAGCTGCATCATCTTGTGCTTCAAGGCATCATATCAGGCCGACCAGGATCTGCCTCTGGAGAAGTAATCATGGGAATGCCGCCCTATAAAGATGATGGGACAGCGGTCGCTCGTCCGCCATGGGTTGAGAAAGCCTTCTTTTCTCATATGATTCACGCGCCAATATCTACCAGTGCGGCGAGCCATGGGTCACCCCAAGCATCAACATCCAACACGTTGCATCACCTGCGCAGCAGTCTCAACCGGGCCGGTAATATTACAGAAATAACGCAAGGCGTCCGCGAACTCATGTTCAAGAAGATCGAACTGATGATCAAAGTGCCAAGGGATTCTATTGATGCTAGTTCACCGTTGGCAGATCTAGGGCTTGACTCTCTACACGGTATCGACATCCGAAAGTGGTTACTTGAAGATCTCAAGGTCAACATCCCGCTGCTTAAGATTCTTGGCCGTGAGCCGCTGTCATCGCTTTGCGATCACATAGCCCAGAGCTTCATGGAAACCCAAGGGGATTCCGTCAACCAAGTGGAGGCACCCAAAGAGATAAGGGAAGGATCGAGCACCCCTGATCTGAATATTCCTGAGCCACAGGGGAAAAGCGATGTCGATGTTGGAGCATCCAGGGCATCGGCACTTGAGTTTTCACCAGAGGAGTCCAGGGATAGCGATTGGGAAGTCCCGTCCGCATCCCCAGGTACTCCGATGTCGTCGGCTGACGAGACTCTTTCAATTGATTCCGGCGCTTTTGGTGAAGTCCGTGAGGTGGACCCTGATATCCCGCCGTCTTCGCCTTCATCCCCGCTCGTTGGAACCAACAACTCAGAGTGGCCAAATCCAGAGAGGATGGCTTTTAAGCGCAGTGAACGGTTGTCTTTCGCACAAGCAGGAATCCATTTCTTACACACTTTCTTGAAAGATTCCAGCTCTTTCAATGTCACAACGCGCTATTCTGTCAGAGGGCGATTGAATACGGCCAGGCTAGCGGACGCTATCGAGAAGACACTAGGCCACCATGAGGCCTACCAGACATGCTTCTTCGCCAGCTCAGGTAGCGCACAGGTTAAGCAGAACGTTACGAGTGATGCCAAGTTACGCAGATTGAGGCACATTGCTTCAACCACGGAACAGGCGGCCGGGCATGCCCAAGAGGCCTTCAAAGACGTTGCAAATACGGAATATCAGCTCGCATCGGGTGAGACATTCCGGGCTGTTCTGGTAACCCACGGACCTGAGAAGCATACTCTCATCTTTGGCTTCCACCTCATGGCGAGCGATGCCCTCAGCTTTAGCATCTTCCTCCGCGACCTCGATCGAGCTTACCAGATGCGACCTCTGGCAGCCAGCACGGGCTCGTACCTGGATTTCAGTTGCCGACAACACGATGACATCGAAGCCCATCGCCTTGATGACTCTATCAGGTACTGGAGACAGCATCTTGATCCGATACCGGATACTCTGCCCTTGCTGCCGATCGCTCAAGCAAGTTCGCGAAAAGCAAGCCGAGCACATCAGAACCACATCGTCGAGCGAAAGGTTGAGGTCGCCATGGTCAAAAAAGTCAAAACAGCTAGCCAAGCCTGCGGCGCCACATCGATGCAATTTTACTTGGCCGTCATGCAAGTTTTAATAGCTCGTCTCGGTAATGTTGACGATCTATGCATCGGCATTGCGGACAGCGGCCGAAGTCATACAACAGACTTTTCTGATTCAATCGGCCACTTTGCCAACATTCTTCCGGTTCGATTCAAAATTGATTCTGTCCAGTCATTCAAGGAATTGGTAAACCAAACCTCGCACTCTGTGCTACGAGCATTCGACAACTCGCAAGTTCCATTCGATCTGCTCCTCGAAAAGCTAGGAATTGAGCGATCCCCAGCGTACACACCTCTCTTCCAAGTCGCCTTCAACTACCGTGTCGGCGACATATTGCAACGGTCAATTGGCGACTGTGCTTTGTCCATGGAACAGTATGTCGACATCAAGACACCGTACGACTTGGTCATCAACGTCACCCAGGCAGGGTCGCAAGGCCATCTTGTCGAGTGCATTACCAACGGGCGCTTGTACTCAATAGCCGCTACAGAGTTCATAACCGAAACATTCGTTGGCTTAGTTGAATCTCTGGCTAAGGACCAATTCATCAAAGTAAGAGACTGTAAGCTGTTCAACAACGAGCAGGTCGAAGGCGCTGTCACTCTCGGACGAGGACCGACAATTAAACATACTTGGCCCAAGACGCTGTCGGAGAGGTTCCAGGATGTTGTTTCTTCGTTTCCAAACTCTATCGCCATCAAAGACGACAACGAGTCCCTGACGTACAACCTCTTGACCAGTCGCGTTGGCCTTTACGCTTCTTCTCTTGTCAACGCTGGGGCTGAGCCCGGCTCGCGTGTGGCAGTTTTGTGTGTGCCAAGTATCGACATCTATGCTACAATGCTTGCGGCTCTTCACATTGGGGCCGTATATGTGCCACTCGACGTCAATCTTCCAATTGCGAGGCTCCGTAGCATGATGGACGCCTGTAAGCCAGACGTGTTAGTGTTCCATGCGGAAACGGACGAGGCCGCCAAGGAATGCTCCCGTGGTGGCAGAACTCGCACACTTGATTTGTCCGAGTTGCAGGAACATACTCCCAGAAGTGATAACCCACCTCCGCTCGCTTCTACGTCTGCTACACAGGAAAGCTTCCTTCTATTTACCAGCGGCTCCACAGGCACGCCAAAGGGAATTCGTCTGGGCCAACGAGGCATCATGAACTACGCTGCGTCAAAGAGCGCCGTGCTCGGCCTAGGCCAAGTGCGTGTACTGCAGCAGACATCATGTGGCTTCGATATGGCGATTGCCCAAGCGTTCAATGCTTTTGCCAATGGGGGTACTCTTGTGATTGCCCCTACAGAAGCCCGTGGCGATCCGACCATGATTTCAAAAATCATGCTGGATGAGGCCATCGAATTCACTTTGGCTACCCCCTCGGAATATCTCATGCTTACTGCCTATGCCGCTGATACTCTGCAAAGGTGCACATCGTGGCGCTTTGCGTGCTCAGGTGGCGAAGCCGTCTCCGTCAGACTTGTCAACTCTGTACGACGACTAGAGCTCCCTGAGCTAAATTTCATGGACTGCTATGGCCCGACGGAAGTTTCGTGCGCCGTCACATTCCGAACGATCCAGTTGGGTACCGGCGGCGCGGACAGCACTGATGAACGTAACGGCTTAGAAGATAGCCCTGCGAGCAATAACGTCGGGAAAGCCATCTCCAACACATCGATCTATATTCTCAGTGAAGATGGCAAGACAGCTCTGCCTTTCGGTATGCCGGGTGAGATTTGCATCGGCGGTAGCGGCGTTGCCCGAGGATATCTTGATTCTAGGCTCAGCCAGGACAAGTTTGTACCGAATCCGTTCGCAACACCTGACGACCGGGCCCAAGGGCAAGATGTTATGTACCACACTGGCGATAAGGGCTATCTCCTAGCGGATGGCTCTCTCGCATTCCTGGGCCGCATCAATGGTGGCAATACAGTGATCAAGCTTCGAGGCCTCCGAATCGACCTGGACGAGGTTGCAGGGGCAATCTTGGCGGCGGCCCCCAAAGACTGCATAGCTGATGCGATTGTGATGGCTCGTGGAGAGCCTCAATTCCTTGTGGCATACGTCGTATGCGCGCAAGGAAGGAGTATTGATCATGAGCAACTGGACCTGCTCCTTCGCGATCTTGCGTTGCCGCGCTACATGGTCCCTTCGATGATCGTTCCCCTGGACCACTTGCCTACATCGACAAACGGGAAAGTCGACAGAGCAACTCTCAACACTCTTCCGCTCCCTGATCAGAAAACAAGGAAGAACGACAAAGCAGCCCTGACGGTTCCTGAAGGAGAGCTACGAGCACTTTGGCAGACTGTCCTTGGCGAAGCAGCGGGTGCGGCCGCCATCGGACCGTACTCGGACTTCTTCACAGTCGGCGGCAGCTCCCTCCTCCTTGTGCGACTACAGAATATTCTGAGGGAGAGAATGGGTGTCCTTCTACCGCTGCAGGACCTCTACCAGGCTACGACTCTGAGGAAGATGGCGGCAGCAATGCATCAAGAACGCGGTCAATTGACTGAGGAGACCATCGACTGGAAGTTGGAAACGGCGATTCCTGACAGCGTTCTAGAAAATGCGAACGGGCAGCCGTCATCTCCACCACCCAAGAGCCATGATCGCCAGGTGCTTCTCACCGGCGCGGGGTCATTTCTGGGTAGCGAGATTCTTACACAGTTGTTGAAGAATGACGACGTGGCGAAAATTCACTGTGTTGCGGTTTCGGACGACGAACGGGAAAAGCTTTCGTCTCAGGATGATGGCAGTGGCAGGATGATCATCTACGCTGGCAGCTTGATGAGTCCGACGCTGGGCCTGTCTGGCACGGAGAGGGCACTCCTCAGAACCGCCATCGACCAGATCATACACGCAGCAGTCCAGGGCCACTGCATGAACAACTACACGTCGGTCAAAGATGCGCTGTATATTTCAACACAGACGCTGGTCAGGCTTGCTCTTCCGCGTCAGGTGCCCTTCCACTTCATTTCGGCGCCTCGCGTGGTTCTCCTGTCCGGCCAGCACGAGGCAAAGCCAGTCTCGATGGCTGCACATCTTCCGCCGACAGATGGCTCCCAGGGCGTCACAGCTTCCAAGTGGGCCAGCGAATGCTTCCTCGAAAAGATTGCCCAGGAGAGGGACCTTCCTGTTGTGGTGCACAGGCACTGCGCTCTAATCGGAGAGCGGGCGCCAGCCGACGATGTTATGAACTCGGTGGTGCGTTTTTCTGTGCTAACGCGCAAGGTGCCAAACGTGCCTGGAGCACAGGGTTTCTTCGACTTTAAGGACGTCGTGACTGTTGCATCTGAGATAGAGGGCGAGGCCCCGGCAGCCACAGGGGCTGTTTGCTACCGCCATCATAGTGGCGATGTGCGCGTGCCATTCAGCGAGCTGGCAAAGCGGCTGAGTGAGGTATATGGGGGCGAATTTGAGACGGTCGAGCCATCTGAATGGCTCCAAGCCGCAGGGGAGTTTGGAATGGGGGAGATGCTGGTCATCCACCTCAAAGCCAACATGGAGAGTGGGAAGCCTATGGTATTCCCGTATCTAGGCGTTTGATTGATTGCCCTGACCGTGGCTTGAGACCCGATAAGTTGTCAGAGTTGAGCTATGATGATGGATTCAGACAAGGTAATGTTCTGGTGCGTCCTGTGGGCCTAATATCACACTCAATGTGCATTCTGTATCTGGAAAATAGTGATTTCGTGAACTTCTTCTCCGCCATCTTTCTGTTTAAGCCTGCAGTGTCCTTAACAGATCCGAGTTCTGTCTCCCCCCTGCCGTCAGAAGACCGACATCCTGAGCACCCACAATCCACCTAGCCCCAAACTCATTGATCACCTGGGTCAGAATATCTGGACGATGGTAAAGTCCGGCGATGCCCATCATCTTGCCGTGAGCCTTTGCTGCCGCACCGACGCGTCTCAAGGCTCCAATAAAATCCTTGTGGTCCCAGTCAGGCAAGGTTCCAATCTCGCAGGCCAAGTCATTTGACCCGACAAGTAACACATCGCATCCCGGCAGAGCAGCAATGTCTTCCACAGCCTCAAGCGCATCAGCGGTCTCAATCATGATGAAGACCACCGACCCAGTAGCGTTCATCTCCGATTGGATGATGTGCGCAGGGAGAGGCGCGTACTCGAACTGCGGGAAACCGGCGCTGATGGAACGATGGCCGACGGGTGGGTACTTTGCAACGTCAATAACGCGTCGGGCGTCCTCGACACCGTGAATGTGCGGCACAATGATGCCCATGGCTCCGGCATCAAGGACGCGCTGCATGAAGCCGCGGCCGCATTCGTGGGGAACGCGCACGAAAGGTGTGATCCCGGCCGAGTTGGCGGCGATGCACAGCTGGCCAGCATCGCGCATGGTGAGCGTTGTATGCTCCAGATCAATGAAGAGCGAATCGTAACCAGCTGACTTAGCAATCTGGACGATCTCGCCGCCGGGGATGATCTTGATTCCGAAAGCGGTGCAAATCTTGTTTTCTCGTGCGAGGGTGAGAAGGTTGTTCTTGGCAATGTGTGCATGTGTGCTGATAGCAGTCACGGCCTCATGGCCGTTTGTCTGGGTTAACGATGCCATCGTGTTGAGCTTAGGCGGTAGGTGTCAGGATACAGGTACGTGTTTCTTAGTGTGTTGTAACAGTGAACATTCAGATACAACGATGCCACTTCATGGTACAATTAAATAGACCTTCAACTCCATCAACCGGCAATCGAAAGACCATGATGCACCCAAAGTGAGGTTCGCGCAGAACGAGGCCCGGGCAAAACGGGCGGCTTCTGTAGGCGCGATGCGGTAAGAGAAGCCGCGATTCATCTCACGCCTTCAAGCAGTGCGGATGCGACAGCCGCAGTTTCTCCACCGTCCTTGCCCCCTTGACTGGCCACCTAAACAGCGGCACTATGGCCGATATGGATACATTACCCGCGAGCTATAAACGAGCTCAGCTACTGGAGCTCAGGGGCAAGACATCCATGGATGTAACTAGGTAAGGAGGCCGATAGTGGATGTCATGACTGAAGAAAGCTTACTTGCGACGATAGATCTGAATCATGGATTATCACGGTGTTGGGCAGACAACTGTGGATATTGCCATGGGATTTCCTCCCTGCAAACTAGTCGGCTTGCCTCCATAACGTCAGCCTACGCTGCTTGCTGCTCAGAACCCGTTCACTACGCAGAATACGCCTTATGTCGACATGGCTGTGCGAGTCACCTCACGTGCCAAATGTACGCCGTCTTCGTGCATAATTGTTGTTGCGCACAAGCTCTGGGTGAAGATGTTCTGACATCGAAAATGATAAGGGAGTTTCATTGTTAGAGAACGATACAACGTAGGCGCTTTAACGTCGCAGCTTGACTCTGTGCCTCTGAAATTGGCCTTCGAGAAAGATAGAACTTTATTGCATGCCCACACTATTGATCCGGGCAAGTGATCCACCACTGGAATACTTCCTGTGGGTTCAGATCCACCTACAGAGGCCGAAATACACGGCGGTGGCCGACCCACGGCTCTGGAACACATTGCCAACCCTGACCGAGGTGGATCGACTTCACACTTGACTTGAAGCAATTGACCATTAATGGATTTTCAATCATCCTTTATTCGGCGGGAAAGAGCTCGATCACCGGTCCTGGTGAGTTTGAAACATGACAATAAGGTCCTTTATAACAAGCACTACGCCCAGCTTGAGCCACGTCGATAGCTCAATATGTGTACCTGAATCCCTTGTCCTGGCGCTCAGTCAAGTCTGAGTCGTTCGACAACCCGGCAGCTTCGTCAATACCGTCCAGCGCTTCACTGCTTCTCTTCTTGTTTGACGCCTTGGCCGTGAAATAGTGGACCAAGAAAGCGACAATCAGGCACGCGAAGCTCACAATGCTGGTGATGCATCCCTTGGCATACCGAGGGGCATCCTTCTTCTGCCACAGCTGTGGCCCCACGATGCATCCAATGCAGTAGAAGACGAAGAAGACGGCACTAACTACGGACTTCTTAGTGTTGCCCTTGATGTTCGAAGCCATAAGTCCCACCGCTTGGCCCAGCGGCGGCGCAGTGGCTCCGGCAAACCACGTACTGACGACGATTCCCCACGACGCCTTCTGCGGCAGCAGCAGTAGCAACAGACTGCCGAGCATGGGCATGCAGACGAGAAATATGCCGATGAAGCAGCGCGTGTTGTTGCCCAGGAGCTTCGGTCCCAGACCGCCAACCCAGACGAGAATGAAGCCAATCACACCACTGGGCAGGCCAACAAGCATCGTCTCAAACTTGTTGTAGCCGAATCCGTTGATGACGAGAGACGAGAACTTGACGATGGGAGTAGGCAACGTGATGAACAGGGCCATAGCCGCGTAAAGCGCTGTGCGAGGATCGCGGAAGGCCTCTCTCACCTGCGACCAGTCGAAGTGGGCGCGGTCGCGGGTCGCACGGTCGAGAGCAAGGCGGCGCGTACAGATCTCGCGCTCGCGTTCGTTGAGGAACCAAGCCGTATTGGTGTTGCGAGGCATAACGATGACGAACAGGATGCCTGCTGCCATAGTGAGACCACCACAGATGAGGAAGAGAACCCTCCAGGCTGCGATTGTGTGGACACCAGTACCGATGCCGTACATCATGAGGCCACCGACGATTTGAGAAACACCAAACATCGAGACCCAGGTGCTGCAAGAAAAGTCAGCGCATGAGATCATCTGGCCTCTAAGGTTTCACTTACGCAATCCTGATGGGGTGTTCGCTGCGCTTGTACCAGCTGCTGGTAATGATCATGAAGGACGGCGAAACTGCGCCTTCGGTAAATCCAAGAAGGAAGCGAGTGGCACCGAGACTCGAGAAGCCTTGCGAAGCACCCAAGCACATTTCCACACCGCCCCACAGAATACTGTATTCTTCATGTTAATATCACGCCTGTAAAGGACTCAAGGCTTGTAGCAGAATGTGGCACCTACATTGTAGTCCCAACAAAGAGAGTGATGGGGAGTCTACTCATTAGGTACGCAGCAGGATACTCTGAGCAGAGCTGGCCAAAGTAGAACAGCGAGATAGCCCAGGAAAATTGCTGCCCCGTGAGCTTCAAATCCTCCGAAAGTCCGAAAACGGCGGCGTAGTTTATGCTCTGTTTGTCAAGGTCTGTGAGAAGAAGCATGTCAGCACTGTCCAAGGTATCATTGGATTCCAGAGTATGGGGGCAGAAATCACAAACATTGAAAGAAGTAAACAAGTGCCATCAAAGGCATAATGACACGATCAAGCTTCTTGACTAACGCCTTCTCCTCGGCAGGATCGATGTACAAGTCGATGTTCGAACCCTCGAGTTCCTTGACAGAGCCCTTGGGGTCTTGCTCTGCGTCATTCGGCTGAACGTTGCAACTGTTTCTCGGCGACATGTTGAATTATTGCTTGATGAGAACCTAGCGTCTATTCTCTGATGAATGATAGACAACATCGGAATCTTTTTTGAAGACGATGGGCAGACGATTTCTTATACCTCGCCCACTGCGTTACACTAGCGGAGTGGTTGTAGAAAGACTTGCTGGCTTTGCGTCTCAGCCTTTGAGACGGACCCGGGGCCCCAGTTTCCCAAACCGCCGTTCACACGCCCTGTTTGCTTTCCCCCGCAATCTCCAGCCTAATCAGCGTGGGGAAGCGGGGATCATTGACGGGTGAGCGCGCCGTGATAGCTCGAGTCATGCATCGTTTGCCGCGGTTACTGGCGGGTGTCCCTTCCGCTGTGCGGTTCACAAAGCCGACACACTGCGGAATACGCAGCCGACGTTTCGTGATGCGGGATGCAACTCCGGCGCGTGCCTCCAGCAGCACTCGATATCATACTTGCCGAGCTTCTGAAGTGACATATATGGAGTGGATCGCGGTGACGGTCTCGTTGGTTCACTGAATAATTTCGGCAAGAGACATCAAGCAGCGCACAAGCATTACTGTTCCGTACATCTCTATCCTCACACTCATCACAACCGACAACCATGGCTCCCTCAAGGATCGACGTCGTAGAGTCAGACACTCTGTCGCCAAGGCACCCACAAAAGACGAAAAGATTTAACATGTACCTTCTCGAGGTGTTTCCTGAGGACTCCATCCACTACTGTCAAACATTGTTCAACACAATCCTTCCATCAGATCCTGAGGTAGAGAACTGGCGACAGAATGCCGACGCTATTCTTGTTCGCGAGAGGATCATCTCAGCGGAGGATATTCAGGCTGCCCAGAAGCTGCGCGCCATTGGCAAGCAGGGCACAGGAATCGACATCATTGACAAGCCTGCATGCGATGCCCGTGGCATACCGATCTGCAACACGCCTGGAGTTAATGCTCAATCAGTAGCGGAGCTTGTCCTGGCTCTAACGAC
Source organism: Verticillium nonalfalfae (assembly GCF_003724135.2). Taxonomy (NCBI): domain Eukaryota; kingdom Fungi; phylum Ascomycota; class Sordariomycetes; order Glomerellales; family Plectosphaerellaceae; genus Verticillium; species Verticillium nonalfalfae. Next base: position 167,555 of record NW_021167275.1, read on the forward strand.
AGCCGTCGCGCGGCAGCTGCGATCGATCTCTGTCGGCCAGGCTGATGGCCGAGAAGTCCGCAAGGAACACTGCTCTGGCCTATTGTTGTCGGGCAAGGCGATTGGGATCCTTGGCATGGGTGCAATTGGCACCCAAGTAGCCAAGATATTTCAGGGAGCGTTTGCAGCCAAGGTGTGGGCTTACGACCCATTTGCACCTGACAGCGCATGGGGCGATATCGAACATAGGCGGGTTCAGAACTTCGAGGAGATGCTGCCGTACGTAGACGTGCTGACGCTGCATGTCCCCCTGAACGCTGAGACCAAGGGTCTCATCGGACGCAAGCAGCTTAAGGCGATGAAGCCAACGGCTATTCTCATCAACGTTGCACGTGGAGGGATTGTAGACGAGGAGGCCTTGATTGAGACACTCGAAAGTGGTCACTTGTTTGGCGCTGGTCTGGACTGTCACGACGAAGAACCGCCAACCCTACAGCGCTACCACGCCCTGTGGATGTCCGACAGGGTCATCAGTACTCCCCATATTGGTGCCACGACAAGAGAAACGGTGGTGAGGACTTCAACGGCTGCGTTGGACAATGTGTACAAGTTTTTGATGAAGACAGCATAATACATGCCCTTTTTCTTAGGACACAAAGGGCATTTCTGTAACAAATGGCTAACTGAAGATAAACCACATCATGTTGATGGCTTTGCCACGGCTGCTCTCGGACTTTCCACGGCATTTCCACGGTGCTTTGCATACTAGTCTATGGTCTATGTTTGTCGCTTAAATCTGTACATAAAACCCCATGTACGTCCCCACATTCGAGCTGCTACTTGTAGCTCGCCGACGGATGCGCGATCCATCCCACCACAGAATTGTGCCATAACCTGTTACTCCAATGTACCCACCGTTGAGCCTCCACAGACTCCTAAATAAGACGCGAGCATCTGAGAGACCCAATTGTCGGCCTGGCTCGGATTGGAGGATCCATATCCAGGAGTCATGAATCCAAAACCCAACCAACGAGCATTGAAACGATCGAGGCAGTCGACATCAGCCAGCGAAAATGGCCGAACATCTCAAGCGTTAGTTGGTTCTTGATGCATACTTTGTCGCAGTCTTTCATTATCAATCTGAATCCTTCTTACTCACAGCGGCGCTGATGTAGCTGTGACTCGTGCCGACAACGAAAGATCAAATGCTCTGGCTCCCAACCCTGCGATTACTGCTTGAAACGACGCCGTCCTTGCTCGTTTCCTGAGCCGGCCAAAAAGAAACTCTACTCAATCGACTACATCAAGAGCCTAGAGCAGAGAGCTTCTTCGTCGAGCCATGTGCCCGCTCGCGCTCCCACGGGACCGGCGGCAAGCGAAGACGATACACATGATAGCTCTGAGATGCCTGTCCCTGAGACTCTAGGCACACCAGACGCACTCCCGCCGACGACGCCCTCACGGACCAATCGTGATCCTTCAGAACAGTACAACTCGTCGACTGTCCCTGAGATGCCAACCCTGTCGCATGCGGATCCAGTTATAATCATCTCTAACCTCCAGCATGAGGACCGTTTGAGTGATTCCGATGTCCCTGGACCCAGTATGTAGCCTGACCCTTCACTAGCGAGAGTAATAGTAACCTCTAAACGCAGCAACTATCCTTCCGGACTCCGTATCATCTTCCAGTCTACATTTCACACACCAAGTGAAGCTGTTGCACCCTAGGTCTTCAGCCAATAACCAACTTCAAACATTTTCGCCGGATGATACCAAGATTCCGTCGAATGACACATATGATATGGCCAACAGCATACAGCCGCCGAGCGTCTTGCAATGGCCTTCATACGACGAAGCACAGTCACTATTGAATACTGTACTTGGCTCTATTGGGAAACTTCAACATTTATTTGAGCCTCGGCAACTTTCTGATAAGATCTCAATTGTTTACCAAAATGGATCCCTCGAAATCGATCACAATGACCTCTGGTACGCAAAGCTTCTGATGGTTTTTGCGATTGGTAAGCTATTGCAAGGCCAAGTCGATAGCATGTCATCACTTCCCGGTAAAGGCTACTATTGTGAAGCCAAGAAGCGTATCCCGGATCTTGTTACTCTTCGAGACCTTGGTGTTCCTGCTGTAGAAGTCATGGGAATGATGACATTTTACGCTCAATGTGCCGACAAGAGAGATGACGCCTATCTGTATGTGAGTACAAACAGGCCACTCCTCTCATTATACAACAACTGGGGTTCCTGACCATGTTCGACAGGCTGGTGTAGCTGTCCGGCTTGCAATATCGCATGGGATGTCTCGTGAGAAACTATCTTCCACAGTTCTTCCTTCAGAAAAGGCACACCAGGCTAGACTATGGTGGACGATATACATGCAAGAACGGAGGCTAGCAGCCGCCACGGGCTATCCTCTGTCGATTGATGACGACTCGATCAGCGCAGCACTGCCAGCTGATTCTCCGGGCTTTACACCAGCTTCAGCTCTGGTCTTCAACATTAAGCTTGCGAAAACAACGGGCCAGGCTATGAAAGGTAACTGTTTCGAAGACGCGCACATACTGCCTAACTGACAGCGTGACAGTCATCTATAAGCACGGACAAGTTTCGACATCTCAGTACGTTCGCCAAGTAAAAGTTATTTTATCAGATCTTGTGCAAGTGGCTCGTTCGCTGCCAACAGAACATGCTCGCGATATAGCCAAGCCACTCGATCTTTCCAGGGCCTCTGCAACTCTGTACTTAATGCTTTATCAGGTATGCTTCCCACCACTTCGCCCCGAAACTCTCGTCATTCCATACTGATGGCTCAAGTGTATCTGCCTCATAACCCGACCTACTCTTCTTCACCTTGCCAAGCTCCGTTTGAACACCGATTCCGACGACTCTAATACCGCAAACAACCGCCACCTTTTCAACCTTGAGAAACTAGCCAACACATGCATGGAGGCAGCTGCTCGAAGTCTAGACATCCTCAAGGCCTTGACAAGGAATGGGCTCATAGGTATGTGGCTCCTCTTGAGGCAGATTCTTTCTCACTGACGCCTTAACCGCAGCAACGTTCGGTTTCTTCGATTTAGAAGCTACGTTCTCTGCTGCTTTCGTATTTGTTTTATTCGAGAGTATCTACCGGCAGACAAGTAAAGGCTGTGGGGCTGCGGGTATCCGGACGGCTTTTGAGATCCTCCACCATCTTGCTGCAAAGGGCAACAAAGTAGCAGTCAAGCGGCGCGCTGACATTGAGCAAATGTGCGCACATCTTGATCTCACATTCCAGGATACGCCTGAAACACAGATGGCCACTGCTACTGAGCTTGCACCTAGTGCTCAGGCCCACGCCGATTCGGACCAGGCGCAAGCTCCTCGATCACGTAACCATTTCGATGTGATAGGGGAAACCAGTGTTATTCCCACGAACACTTCTCCTTCGATTGATTGGACCCAGGTTTCAGCGGCGTTCTTCGATCAGCAGGTACACGATGATGCTCTGGCTGGATCAATGGCCGGTGTACCATTCGCGGAAGGGCTCTGCGACTTAGCACATTTACCAGCTGATTTTCCTCTTGACGACTTTGTACTCACTGGTATTGATCAAGCCGACTGGGAGGAGCTGAGCCGGCAGTTCTCGTCATGATATGTGAACGAAATTCAAATGACACGATGAGTCTCGAACACTAGTCGAGTTGACGGCTGGTCGATCACTCTATTTTTGTATATAGCTGCCGAACACCAAGGCGCTCGTACGATTGCCCTTCAAGCCTTTAGAGTATTGGAATTTGAGACAAGAGCATGGTGGCTTCCATTCATTCCCCAATCTAGCATCGAACTATGGAAATCATCTGAAATTCAAGTTGAGAGGCCAAGATAGCGGGGACTCATATCTGCATCAAAATCCTTTTCTTTGCTGCGCCGCTCCAAATTGTCTAAAGCTTCGTTCTGATGTTATACCGGAGCTGGTCGATCCTGTCAACAGCGGTCGATCTCAAAGGGCCATTCTGGACTACCAGAGCTGTCTCCTTCAGTTGATCACTCGTCCGGGCTCCAATGACGACTGTGTTGCCCAGGTCGCCCTGCAACTTTTAATGGTAGAAAGCCCAACTAGGCCAGCGTAGCTTTCGTGATACCTTCGTCCTGTGAACTCTGATCGCACATATCTAGCGCCGACAGGAAAGTAGGCCGATAGTAAAGACTTGAATGAATAGTTGACCACGGATGACTCTGTTTGAAGCGCACTTGCCTCGGTTCAGCTATGGCGTCTTGAGATTTGGTAACAAACTCGCCAGCGATGGGCTGTAGGCGTAGAGGACAATGATGTGCGTACGTAGAGTGGGAATGGTTTTCTGCTCGATCCGACGCGCTGCGGCAGAGTAGTTGCCTTGGTACATTGATGGAACTATGAAGCTTTTTTATTTGGCGATATGGAAGACTTCTTCAATCTCCTCGCTGGGGAAACTGGAAAGACCGAGGCGTTTAAAGTCCCCTTTTTTGCGAAGCTCGTTGAAATCCATGGGAGTCTCATATATTGGGCTCGGCGATCCGGTGCATACATTTATTACACGTCAACCCTGCCAGACTTTAGCTCGTTCTTGTGTCTGATGCACAATCACAGTTCGCTTGCAAAATCGTTGTGGAGTGCTTCCAGACTCGCGTTACAGTTTTTGACGACGTGGTCCGAAGTGGATATCTCGGGCCCGAAGCCGCCACGTAACTTGGTATCAACAAAGAATCTGGAACCCGCGCCAGTTTGACCCAGGATTTCTTCCAATTGGCCGTAGATAATTTTGATGTCAATGGTCTTGATATTGACTTGCTCGAGAACTTTTACCCATTCGATGGCATCAGCAGCGGATCCGCTTCAGAAGGCTGCTTCGCCAAAGACAACCTTGATTCTGTTTGCAGTCGTGGTGTTCTGTCACACTGGCGAATGACTGTCATTGAAAGTAAAAAGGAGAAAATGGAAAAGGTTTCATGTAAACTGAAACTTGCAAAAGACCGCCAGGTGGCGATTTATATAGCCATAGGTCGTGTGGTCGGAGTTCGAATTACGGAAGTATTTACCACAACCAAGGAGCATGTTTTTGACGTAGAGTTCTGGTTTACGAAGCCGAAGCAAATCATACCCGCTTCTCTCCAAGAGATCATTAGCCGGTGGGTGGAGAGTCTCCTAAGAGTTCATACACATGGCAAACGCTCTTCAGAGGGCACCTACACAGCGAAGGTACAGGATTCAGAGTGCTAGTACAAGGGGGCAGAAACCACCGTAGCGCGTATATGAGGTCTGTTTGGGGCCGAATTGACAATTCAGACTCATTATATAACGACGAGCCTCAACGGATAGTGCGGCGCCATCGTAATCGAACGCATTGACGTACTTCTGGGTGGCCTACCAACCAGCCAGAGTGATGGTTAGAAGTGTCGGTGGTGACATTCATTTGGTCAGTGGTATTCATCTAGTGCACAGTGTTGAGCTTCCCTGCTCACCCGGAACTACCTACCTACCTGTAGATAGGTAGCTTCAGGCACCCTTCTACCCTGTAGAATATTTACGAAATATGGTGCACATACACCTTTCCGCACTTGACCCTCTCCAACAAAAAGAAGACAAGCTTGGCTATACGATACCATCACCCTCATTTGCGTACTACGCGTAAATGATTAGCTAAGTGTATATACGTACAGTTGGATATACAGTCTATGGGTTGAGTAGGTCTCGGCGCATAACCATGGCAAAATCGCGGATGCAGGTACATGACAATCATCTCGAAACCAAGTGATCGGTCATTTTTTGCACGAACACTGAATATACAAGGATGTGGGGCGTGTGTGGCATCAGCAAACCCACACCAAGACACCGCAGCTTGACTACCTTCGAAGACAATGAGTACCAGTACCCCAGCTCGGGACTGTGCAGGAAGAGATCGTCAACAGCGAGTGTAGCCTTTCATCTCGGCGAGATGATACGCGCCATGGCCGTAGTTCAATGAATTAAATCCTGAGCACAGGGCCTACGTTGCACACATTCATAGCTTGATTGATGGTCACCAAACCGCTTGTTTTGTTAGAATATCCCAGTTTCCTTCATCATAAAACGCAAGTGCAGGCATTGCCGGTACAACCGCCTGCCGCCGAATTACAAATTGCTATCCTCGGTGCCGGCAGAATAGTTCGCCGACCGAACGGCAGACGAGGACGCAGAATCATGTCCCACTCCAAAGCCTGATGACTACCTTGGATTGGCGACGAAGACATCTTGGCGACGTGCCAGAGCCACATCGGACTCAATTTGCTTCCGTTTCATATTCTTTGCTAATGTGGAAGTAAACCGGCCCCACCGGCCGGCCTGCGGTTACGGCAGTTGACTGACTCGAAAATCAACGAGCTACATGGCGGCCAACAAATGCACCTGGCGTATCTCTCCGACGGGATGTTTGTAAGCCATTTGGTTGACAGAGTGAACTGACTCTTTCAGAGCGTGACACGGCATTCAAAGCACATAGCACATAGGTCATACGTACTGGCCCAAGGTAGATCAAGCAAGAATAGGGTATAAAAGGTTCCATAAGGTGAACGAATGGTCGACCTTGAGTTGATGTACACAAAACGTGAAAAATTGTCACTCGACCGAAAAATCGCCTTGTTTGGGCAGCAATCTCATACTTTACTTGCTCGACCAAGATCAGTAAGATTTCAAATATTATGATCTCCAAACTCTCTACTCTGGGCCTGCTAGCCACCACAGCTGCCATGGTTCGTGGCGCCTGCTCCTCCAAAATCCGTGTAGAGACCCACGTCAACAGCGGCTTGTCTCTCGATATGGTCTCGTCGCTCATTATTGGCTCTCAAGCGGCTGTCGTGATCGACATGCCTATGGCTATTCCTCAAGCTGTAGAGCTCGCCGCCTGGGTCAAGAATACTACAGACAAGCCTCTTGTTGCTGCCTTCACCACGCACTTTCATCCCGACCATTACCTCAGCGGTGCCGAGTTTCTCAAAAGCTTTCCCAATACCAAGTACTACGCAAATTCCAAAGCGGCGGCACAGATTCGTGTGGAGGCTGCAAGCAAGGTGAGCGCACTTCCATGAATGCGATGGCCCTGAAAGCTCTGACTCATCCGTGGATGTAGGTTCAGGCAGTAGGCACAGCTTTTGGAGCCGACAACATCGTGAAAGAGGTCGCCATTCCTTCGCCGTACGACTTTACATTCTTCACTCTGCCAGGAGATGAGGCGTCCCCCATCCACCTTCTTAGCCCCTTGACCGGCGACACTGTGGACGAGACTATGTTCTGGGTGCCATCAATTCGCACCCTCATTGCCGGCGACGCGGTCTATGGTCACGATGTACACCTTTGGCTTGCCGATCTCTTGACGCCGGAGTTGACCGAATCGTGGCTGTCTACGCTCGATTTCATTAAGCACCTCGGGCCCAAGGTCATCGTTCCGGGCCACTCGCTCTCGAACAAGAAGTTCGGCCCAACCGTTGATTTAGATTTCACCCGCAAATACCTCCGATTCTGGCAGAAGCAGATCGAATCAAAAGGACACAGCACGTTCACGCCACAGCAGATTTTCCAAAAGTTCAATGCTAGTTTCCCTGCTTTGCTTGCTGGAAGGGACATTGCAAGCTCCATGTTCTTGTTAAATGCTACCGCTGAGCAGTTTGGCCGCGACGGCAATCGCCAAGTACATTTCCTTGACCTGGCTGCCTTCAACAGTACCGCAGATTTGGACGCATGGAAGTTTAGCGAGTAATGCCGCACAGCGCTTCGACTTCTATGACTTCTATGGCTTTCCATGTCTCACTTGTCGAACTTTTCCTTGTACTCTAGATCAGTGGCACTTATTAGCCTTTGTGATCTTGATCAGGCAGTAATCACATCTCAGCTGTCGCTCAGCCCTTTGCATTTTTCTTACCAGAACGAGAAAACACCTCATACTTGCGATAGACTTCATGAGATGCAGCACGTGAACTGACTTCGTCATAATCCGCGGAGATCATCTAATTGCTGGCGTGTGATTTTATAAGGGTCAAGGCGGGATCGACTGGCGTGGTCGTGTCAGCGAGAGCTGTCAGCCCGAGCACGGGCCTACATGCATGAGCTGTGCAACGATGACCCCCCGTATCTTTGGAGATTGCTCCTGCATGGTGATGGATTCGGCTGTGGTCATGCGGCTGAGCTGACGGTCTTCTCCTCATCTGCTTAAAACTTTGGTCTCCATGAGGTTGAATTTTCATCCTCACGGGCCGCCTTATCAGCACATTTGACATTGAGCACTTTCTGGCAATCACGATCATCACAGCCCAGGAGCGACTTCCTGCCTCTGCGTCACCCTGACAGCAAACTCCGCCAGCCAATCAGCAGCACGATTCGAGCTTGCGGGTCTCTAGGCAACGACCATCACTCGCTAGTACTACTTCACGCATCTTCCGACTTCATGCAATACGAGATCATAGACGACCGCCCCTTACGGCGACCTCGCGAGCTCGACTATGTGATCCGTCACACCGCTCCTACAGCCATCCGTTATGAGGACAACTGCGCGGAGCCCGCTTGCTCCCGAGAAAGGACGTACGGCCCCCGCGATGACAGAAGCTACAGTCCACCAGGTCGTCGCAGGTCTCGCCGCTATGATATGAGTGAATTGAAACCGAGGTTTACTCATGGATATGGCCATGTCGACAGATACTCGTCTCCAAGTCCCCCTCCTATCATCGAGAGAACTAGAGAACGCAGAGGATATGGCAGTGAAGATGAACCTGCTTTCCGGATCGGACGCAGACGAACTGTAAGGCGAGACTCGTACTCCCAGCCACCTGACACTTTGATGGCCAGAGTCGCCAGCTTCAAGTTCGACAGCTCGCCTGAAGCTCCAGCCGACCTCAGCTTGGATGCTTCCAGCACCATCTTGCCAAAGGGCAAGCGAGCGTCTACGAGTCGACCCCACAAGGCCGTCCACGTCTTCCGGTCAGATTACACAGGAGATGGGCACCTTGAAGGAAATCATTCCATCTCTTTGACCTCCCGTTCCGATCCCGAAGGAGAGTCGTTGTCTCTTTTCCGTTGGCTGTGCGTATTCCGGATAAACACGTCTTCCTCGTTGACTGACCAGCTTCAGCCATGTGAAACAGGATATCATGAACTTTGACTCTCTAGCGGTAAATTTCCTCCAGAACATGCTCTCGTTTCTCAAGTCTTCTAATTGTTTCCTCAGGCTGATATCCAAGCACTTCCTTTCTTGACAACGCCTCAACGCAAGGCCATCTCGCGGCTGCTGTCTGACGTCAAGAAGAACTCGTCAAGGCCCATTCGAGTTTCCAAGGATACTACCGTGAGACACATGGACCCTGGTGTTCGACAACTCGACATTCCCCCGTCCAAAGACAGCCCCGATAATCATACCACGCCGACGCCAGTCACCTGGCTCTGCATCCCATACTTTTCCCTTGAACGGTACTCTGGCTTCTCTGCCTCCACGAATCCAGGCTCGTATCCCACACAGACTCTCCTACAGGCGTCGTACGCTCGCATCGCATACAAACGCGACATGCAGCAAGCGGCCCGCCATATCAACAGCGGAGACAGGGGTTGGTGCTTTCACATCCCGCAACTCTGGTGCTTGGTCATAGGCGACTCTGTACTTGTGACGTGCGGGCTGATGGATGAGCTCACGCTGCGTGATAAGGCCATATCCATCCAGGAAGAGATTCCGCGGCCGCCGCACTCCAAAGGTGTCAAGGGTGCCCGCATCCTGGTTAGGTATGGAGTCTCGTTGTCATGGTCCATACCTGCTGAGGAATGCAAGACGTTCCTTGCCTTTGCTGCCCACTTTCACGAACTGTGGCCTGCGGTATTGGAATTCTATCACGACCAACACATGGTGTCCAAGGATACATGGCGCGATATCTTCAAGCTTCTCCAGCGAGGGCGGAGCAGCATTACGCTCACCATGAAAACTAAGTAAGTCGTGATAAGATGAATATCTTCTGATCATCGTTGTTGACTTCGACAGGTTTGCGCCGCCGTTCACGCCTTCCTTACGCCTCCACGACTTACACCGGGCACCCGGACGTATTCCGGCCTTTAAGGATACCAAACTTCCAGAGGAAAGCAATATTCAGCCTTCACCACGAAAAAAGCGCGAGGAGGCCACCACAGAGTTCGACAAGGAAGACAAACTGACAGAGATACCTTCACGAAACCCCAACGAGATATTTCACGTCTTCAGCTGGATCAAAACGAAGTCTTCGAGCGCAGCTGATTACCCAAATCTCGAAGATATCCAGGGGCGCCTTGAAAAAGTGTCCAGCCTTCTCAGCGGAGATTCCAATGCCGCCGGAAGCAAGGCTTTCCGAGCTGCTAGCACAATGGACCGCGCAGCCACCCATACCCGCGTCGAAGCCTCAACCCGACAAGCTTCCGATGGGGGCAGTAGCAGTCGTAGACCTGGCAGATATCGACAGAGCGCTATCGGGCTGTTCAACACAGCAGACGTTGTGTATAATTTCTTCTTTCCGAAGCGAACTGAGGATACCACAATACTCAAATACTGGGGGTCCATCGCCTACCTTTGTTTTGTAGGTACTTTCTGCCCCTCGGATTCCCAGCTAACATAGTGGAAAGCCCCAGGGTTCAGAAAGGAACCGCCACGGCAGGGATGACAGGCGTTCTGCGGGTGATTCGCCTCATCCAAATATTGGTCTTATTCTATCAAAGTTTGAAGATCTCATGCCGAACATGCTGGCCTTTAAGCAGCTGATGACGCAAGCTACGGAGTCCGATCGTGCCAAGATACAAGTATCTGAAGATTTGACCCGCGCCTGGCCCCTCATCGTCATGAGCCTTATTCATAGCTGCGCTGACATGGGTAGTGTTAGCTCATGGGCTGAACAGCTGAGCTTTGCGATCTCTCTCATCCAAAGCGGCATGGCGGAAACTATTGACAGCCTTTCCTCCTTTCGACTTGCCGGCAAGGTCACCGTCTTACCGATGGATCTTATATCGTTGATGAGCATTCGGCTGCTCTCTGATGTCACTGGAAAGCATCCAAGTGCAAGCGAGACATATCTGGAGTACCTCCAGGGCTTAGTACGTTGGTGTATGGACTCGTCGCGTAACTGGCTGACACTTTACAGGAAGCACAGATCACATCGATGCCATCCGATCGGTCGTATGAGACTCGCATCAATCACGTACAGGAGGAAATCACAATCGCGAAGAATATTGTGGGTGCGCAAAAGGTCATTTACGGGTTCATCAGCCGAACCTTGAACGCCGGCGAGTCCAAAAATCTCATCAGTCGTACAAGGCCGTTCGATCACTATGGTGAAGGCCTCAATAGATCGGCGGCACCTTATAACAACCCTTTTGCGCCGGGAAACGCGGACGACATGGCACTCGAGCTTCCGCTTTCCGATTTATCGTCGGTCCGAGACCTTCTTGTTTGGGAGTGCATCGACCTGCTAGAACGGAAGAAGAAGGAGTTTCAAGGGTACGGCTTGCACGCGCAGTCACTGGAGCGCCAGGTATATTTCCCAACGCACAATCGTAGCAACTGTTTGGCTAACGTCGGGCCAGAATGCCAGCAAAGTCATCGGCACCAAAGACAAGCAGGAACAGGCCATCTACATCTTCACACTCGTGACAATCATTTTTCTGCCGCTCAGCGCAGTCTCGAGCATTTTCGGGATGAACACCAGCGACGTGCGGGACATGGAGTCGGGCATGTGGACGTACTGGGCTGTGGCCATCCCCGTGACGCTGCTGGTCATTCTGCTCGGTTTGTGGTGGCTGGGTGAGCTGGGCGCGCTCGCTGCGTGGGTGACGTGCAAGTTGCGAGGACAGCGCGGTCTTTCGGATGAGATTCCTCCACCACCGTACCCCGGGCATCAGCTCTCGTCGATGACGGTGCCAGAGGAGCTTCCCGGCCGTACCCGTAACGTCTACCGGGAGCGATACTACCGTCCGCCTCCACCAGTAATCGAAAGCGATGATGACGGGCGTGACGGCTGGCGGCGTTCGTATCGGCAACGCGAGGATGAGAGGCTTGAAGATGAGAGATACGCCGTGCAGACGCGGCTCGACCGAGAGAGGCGGCGCGCCGAGGAAAGGCAGCTGTTAGAGGAAAAGAGACTACTGGACAAACTGGAGGCGGAGGAGGAGGCGAAAGCGAAGATGCAGGCTGAGCTGGACCTGTTACGACGGGAGATGAGAATGCAAGAAGAAGAGGCAGCAAAGAGGGCCGCAGGGGAACGGATGCAGCGCCACCGAAACGAGGAGAGAGAGAGGCGCCTCGCAGAAGAGAAGGCGAGACGCGCGGCAGAGGAGAAGGTAAAGCGAGCGGCAGAGGAGAAGCAACCGGCCAGCGAGCGCGAGAAAAGGGACGATTCCGATGCAGGGCCCAGCAGACGGGCGCCGCATCGCGACCAGACTGTGGAGGAGTACGACTGATCTCGAGCGTAAATTGACGCGGTGGGCAAATCGAAAGAGAGCAATAGGCATCCTGATACTTTCGTCTGCCCACTCTTTTTCAGACTCGCGACAAGCAAAGTCAAATCATACCTCGCTCATTTCACCCGGCACACTGGCTGGAATTCTTCACTGACAGTTCCCAATGAGCTGTCCTCGACCTACCCCGCCCCCGCCTTCAAGAGGCCTCGATCACGGCACTGGACGCTCTCAAGGGCCATGGCTCATCGAAATTGGGCCCGAATTGCATCAAACTGATAGCGGGTCACCGCCAGGCACCGTTGGGCGACAGCGAAGCGGCCACATCACCCAACGAAACAAGCTCAGCCCTGCAAGGAACGGCCGTCCGTGATCAGGGTCCCGCGGGCCTTTTGACTCTCGGGACCGGGTCTCGCGGTCACGGTCAGGCGGGATGCAGGGGTGGCCCCTGGTATCTGGTCCGACTGGACAGAAGGCTGGCAGAGAGCAGGGGTTATGCAAGTAAAGTGGTGGAGAGGCTACTTTGGGCGCCGAATCTTGATTTCAGCGTGACGTGCGTCTCTGGCGTCATAAGGCCTCGATGGCCCAATCGGCCTGCCAGGTCATCCAGGCCTCTTTTCTGCCTTGAGAGAATGCGACTGGCTCAAACTCGACTGGGCGGGAACGGGGGCCAGACCTGTCGGCAAGTTTGGCTCCTCAGCACTAACCGGTCGCTGGGACGGCTGGCCTGGTTTGGAACCCAGTGCCGTGGCTAGGCAGAATGCTCGTGTTCGCAGGTCGAGGAGGGGAGGAGGGGAGGGTATTTATCGCTTCGATGCCCCTCGCCTTTCGCTGATTCGCATCTTCCCATCGTCCCAACTCCACGTCTTCCATCGACCCCTCGACCGAACTTTGACTGATCGTCCAGCAGAGGATCGCCCCTCAGCGATCGTCAATCCTTTCCACTATTCTTGTTCCCCTTCTCTCCCAAGATCACGGTTCCTCCTTCAGTGTCGGCCTCGGCGTATCTAGATCGCAGAACACTGCAAGCGCTCACCGCATCACAACTCTCAGCCCCAGCAACAACCTAGACGCCGCTGAACCGTCTCAGCTGTCAAAATGGGTGCGTATGAGCTCTTTTTCTACGATGAAAACCTTTGACAACTGACATGCCATGACGCAGCACCTTCACGGGACTACGACTACACGCGCACTAAGAAGCGCCTGTATCTTGATCCCCCAACCTACGATCGCTCCGTCGTTCGCACTCGACGAACCACATTCGTCCCCCCGCCGCCACCGCCCCCCGTCATCTACAGGCCTCCCACGCCGCCTCCTGTTATCTGCAGGCCTGCCACGCCGCCGCCTCCTGTCGTTGTCGAGCCGCCTCCGCCTCCTCCGCCCGTCATCTGCGAGCCCCTACCGCCACCGCCGCCACCCGTCTGCCCCCCCTCCCCAGAGCCCGGCATCGAAGTCATAGCCGTCGACGTCGACCCCGTCGAGAAGAAGCGCCGCCGTCGCAGGTCCCACTCGCGCCACAGCGGGAGTCACTCGCGCGAAGTCTACATTGAGCGCGAGAAGATTGTTCCCGTCCGCGTGCCCGTCCCCGTTCCGCAGCCGCAACAGCCCGAGTACGAAACATTTCGCTACGTCGACGCGCCGAGGCGGTCGCCGCCGCGGATCATGCCTGCGCCGCCAAGAGAAGAGCGCGAAGAGGACCGCATGCGCATCATGATTCACGACAGGCGGCGGGAAAGAGAATACGTTGACGATGGGTATCAGGGCAGTGGGAGCGACCGTGGGTACGATCGCGGATATGATCGCGTGCGATACTACTAGGCCTGAGCGCGCTTGTTCTTTTCCTTCTGATAGGCGTTCTGGTTCTTTCTCTGTTGTTAGCGAAGCGCTGTGATTTATGGCGCTGGCACTCGCCTGTACGAATTCATGGATAGAGCGGGAGAATGATCTCTGGCATGGGTTCGGATTAGGCTATGATGATGACCAAATTTACGAAATGTCTACTTCATACTATTCTGAATCATCATTATTGATACTGCGCCGAATCAAGAAATGCACAACCTCGCCTCGACGAGACCCCCATCTCCTGTCCCTCCCATGTGACCGACCCTAGAATGCTACCAAACACACAAACCACATTACGACCACCACGAGATCCAACCGTCAGTCGACTCAATCGCCCAACAATCCAGCCGTCAGCTCCTCTGATCATCGCCGAACCCAACCGTCAAGTGTCGCGCTCGTCATCCGTCTGCCTCGCGATCCGTCGCAGCGGCAAGCCCTCCTCCTCAACCCTCAGCATCCGCCCCAGTCCATCTCTATTGTCCACGAGCCTCACCATCCTCTCCCTCGCCATGTCTTCCATACGCGACATGTCCATCATCGCCGCCACTTCGCTCTCCGGGAGTTTCAGACTCTGGAGCACCAGCGGCAGCTGCGCGTTCTTCCAACGCTTCTCCCGCCTCGTCCGCCACGCCACGACAATGCAGAAGACGGCGCTGAGAAGGAGCAGGGCGCCGGGGTACATGGTGTAGCGAAGGTTCACGACGTAGTGGACCACGTCGCGATGGACGGTGCCAAAGGCCTGCTGCGAATCGTAGTTTGTAGCACGAATCGCACAGGTCGTGAAGTAGGCAATGTTACTCACATACACGTTCAAAATGGATGCGAGAGGGCTAGAGAGATCACGAGGTTTGAGATTTCGCGCGACAGTCTCCCCCTCGGCGATGTTCGGGTGTGTAACCCAGGCCGTGAACCAGGACCCATAAAGCATCTCAGTGAAGGTGTCGTCGTAGGTCATGAATGTGTTTTCGGACTCGTCACGCGAGACGCCTACTGATCCGAAGAGGTACGGGCCCAGTGAGTTTTCCAGGCTGCGGCTGGCTTTGTAGGAGACGCGATATGTGCATTCGCCTTCTTCGCTCGCTTCTTCTGCTGTGATGTTCACGTTACACGGCCATGGAGCGGTGAGGAATACGTCGTCGTCATCGACCGACGGCACATCTTGGGGGTGATCGTATTCGATTTCGCGTACGCCATCATACTGAAGCTGATTGTTTTGCAACGTGACACTCTTATACGTCTTTGCTGTCCAGTATAGTATGCATTCGACTGCCTCAAAGGCTGCAGCGTCTCTAAAGATGTTGCCAATGGCAGCAAAGTGCAGCAAGACTGGCCCAAGCCGCATGTTCGGTGCAGCAAATTGAGAGCCCTGCGACACTGAATATGACGCCTGCATGGAAAGGACGATTCGATCAACGTCTTCAGGATGTCTAGAGTCCTTTGCACTTGTTGTGATATTTAGCGAGGTTGAGTTGGCCAAATGGTCAGAGGAGTGAATACGGCGACAAGGCCCTCCTATCGTATGCACAGTCTGGACCGAGCATGGGAGTCTCGCTTCATTGCATTTGGAAGCCACAACAAGACCAAATTCCGAAGCCCTCCTTACTTCCTTGAGGTCAGTCATCCAGAGCTTTGTACTCATCTGCGGAATATCATACCACGCACGTGAAGCCCCTCGACAACTATCCAGCCCGAAGAGTCTGTCGTTTTCTGGCATCCCTCTTTTTTTCAACCGCATTTCTGCACCCTCGCAAGGTGGGGTTTAGCAGGGGAACATACTGTAGCTAGATAAGGCAGCTAATTTTCTATGTTGATGAACCGCCAGCCTAGCGCACATCATCCAACAATTCTGCGCAAGAAGCGGAAGGTCAAGATTGTACTCGCTGGGCCGCTTGCCTCCGCTTTTGAAGAACACGGAATCCCTTGAATTATGTCCAGGGCTGTTCCACAAACTCATGTCGTCTTGTTCGACTTGTTGAGCTCCCCTATTGTCCAATGTGGGTTCGGCTTCGATGGTGGGCAGTGCCCGGACCCAGTTATTTCAAGAAAACGCGAACACGATTTGCGTGCCAAGCAGTGAAGTTGTCCGCTTAGCTACAAAGCCCTTCAAGACGATGAATACAGCATGCCCGAGGCCGTGCTCGACTACAATCACTCAGAGATGTTGTCTGTTGCTTCGGGGGATGTCTGCATCCCAAGACTTCGGCGCCAGAGAGAAAGTCGGTCGTGGTTTCCAAGCTCGCCATGGGCAATGCCAGCGAAAAGGTGTCAGCTCGTGTCGACGTAAGCCGCCTCGCCCTCTCACCCCCGCCCAAACACAAACACATACACAACCATGTTCTGTGTTGCTCTACTATCCATGACCACGGGAGGCCTTTAGAACTAAATCTCGACCAACTTCTGAACCTTGGCACCGAAATTGGGTACCGAAGTAACCCATTCAGACTGCTGTAGTCTGTCTCCGACGTAAAAATACTATCAAGAACGTGTAAATCCATGGGAAGTCCAATTATTCAAAAGCAGAGGTATCTGGGACACCACCCGTACAGTGGTTCAACTTATGTTCGGCTAGTATCAGATAAATGAGGGTACCAGTCTCATCTCCTACATGAATAGATAATGAATTATCATCTCCTCACAAAGATTTACAAAGACGGGGCATATACTGTCGGTGATATGCGGGTCTACAATTGGCGAACCATGCGCCAGTGGCGTCTCATCCCGGCTGGAGCCCATCGCGTGTTCCTCTCTAAATGGAGAGGCTTCGGAGCTTGTGCTGGGTAATAGGCTACTGAGTAATGGATGGATGTGGTGCTATCGCCTGCAAAGACCAGGATTTCTCGGCTTCATGGGGAATGGATACAGAAGAAGAAACTTGGGGGCGGTACCCTCTCCCCTCCCTCACCCATCACTTAGCGCACATCAATCGTTACGTATTCATCGACGCCAGGCAGTTCTAAGGCCATGAGCGATACGGAAAACGACTGCAGCATTGAGCATGCAAGGGCGGGGATCTGACACAAGGACTGAAAAGTTCTCAGGAGAGAGAGATGTCCAAGAGTGCTTGTCCTTTTAACTCAACGTCGTCGAGAAATGCATCCTAGGCGTACCGTCACTGGAGGAACGACGTCACTGGACCTGCCGAGTGAAACTTAGATCGTGCTGATGGACAACAATGCCGGCCACCTGCGAAGTGAGCCCAATTTAGTTCTTGCTTCTTTCTGTACACCAGGAAGTGGAAATTAATCGCCAGGCTTCGAGAAAGTCAGGTAGTTTACTGCAAATGCGGGGAGAAACGATCATACTACTAGCCTTTCCGTCTGCTCAATATAATATGCAATCTCAATTCCTATCTTTCCTCAGAACACAGCATCTGACCTACCTCGAGGCTAGACGCGCCGATGTGCTTCAGACAAGATGAGCCAAATCACACCACACCGCCCTCGCAAGTTGTTTCGGATGAGCCCAGTCGTATCATACCGCCCTCACAAGTTGCATCCTGACTGCCAATACGCGTTTTCGTCAGAAGTAACAAAGTATGTCAAACAACCCATCAAAGATGATCCCATAGGATGCGTACTTCAGCACATCTTCTTGAATCAAGATGATCATGTCACCAAGGTATGTCCAGTGTCCCAATTCACGATCGCAACACTGCCCCGAACGCTTACGATGAGCGATTGCACTGTTCTGATATCTTACACCTGCTGCAGACTATCGCAAGTCGTCCCCACGTCCAGGCCGGAGATCTGTACCCAGAACGCAGCATCACACAAGTGATTCCTGCGCAACGACGTACATCGTCGATGATAGTCTACACGGGCCAGCAGATCGACAACAGAAGCCAGTACCGGAAATTGACAAGTGGATTTGACGATTTCGTTTCCAAAATAGAAGACCCATCAGCCATGCAGGAAATTCCAAAGCCGCCGGGACTCGGTACCCAAGTTGTCGAAGGTCTCCAACAGCCACTCACACCACCGACGGCCAAATCGGAACATAAACACTCAGAAGCAGCCTCGTCTGCGACTTTGGGGTCTATTCAGATTGAAGATGACGGCTGCCCTTCTGTCATAGATGATGATTTCTCTCAGGATGGAGACACCGGGGGGTCGCTCGCTACGCTCCTACGAAAGGTCTACAAGAACGATCTTAAGTTTGCTGAGAAGTTGATTGCGTCGATACAGCAGCTTCCAGTACGTGAGCAACGGTTTCTAGAAGCCCCCGGTGACTTCATACTCCAGAGCACATCACCAATCGATGATTCGATAACAGAGACCGATGAGGTTTCGGATGCCGAGGCCTCAGGATCCGTCTATCATGGCACACCACACACTGACGGTCAGAGCCGGCACCACTATAACGACTTGGAAGAGACGCCCACCTCGTCGCAACCAGCCGATTCCGGCAAAGACGCATCCTCAGCTGGCCCTAAAAGGCCTCGAAGTATAGACGATCTTCATAGCACGAAGCGTCAGAAAAACTCTGGGAAAGGCAAGGAGAGGGCCGGCAACAGCGAGGAGAAGGCCGGCAACAGCGAGGAGAAGGCTGGCAACAGCGAGGAGAGGGCTGGCAACAGCGACAGCGAGGGCGAGGATGAAGGCAATGAGGCTACTTCAGACACCTCAGGGAAGCACAAAACGCCCGCAGAGGATCTGCCATGGCCTTGCCCTTATTACTGGAAATTTTCTAGAGGCGAGAGACAAACCGTGAGCTCTGCCTGCTATCCCAGGGGAAATCGACCGCGATATCTATGGAGGTAAGTTTGGTCTCCTATGCCAGAGCTCGCTGGCTGTTGTACAATTCAGGAGAGTAAGCGTCTGGTAATTAATCCCACTAACAGGCTGCTACAGGGAACACCTTCGATCTATTCATACAACCCAGGGAAAGAGTGGCTCGTCGAAACACATCATGGAAAATGAACAGTGGTCCGAGGTCAAATTAGCCATCAAACAAGCCGCCAGAAAGCGTCCTCGGGTGCCCGAACGGCGACTTGCTTGGGCCGAAGAACTCTGGAAAAAAGTGTACACTATCCTGTTTCCCGACTCTGATCCGCCAGACCATCCTTGTAAGAACCCGACACTGCCGAGTCCTCATCCCTTTACTAAAACAAAGTGTCAGTTGAAGCCCATATCTCGATTGAAGCTATCGGATACGCGATCACCTCTCATGCGATGAGAATTCATGACGAAATAGTATCCGCCACCGCACAGGAAGCAGTCAACGAGAAGCCTCACCCTTTAGGGAAAGCGTCCGCAGCCGAGCTGCTACCCTCGCCAGCGTCGCCGAGTCGGGCCATGTTCGAAAAGGCTATCACCATCAGCACACAGAAGGTGCTATGTGACTTTTTGCCGTATCTGTTTGACACTGCACACGCGGGCAAAATCCCAGCTTCAACAGACACTTCAGCGAGGGCAGAAGAAGACTTACCACCCGGGCCAAAGATGTTGGAGGACAAGTTCACAGTATCGGGGGAAGTGACGAAAGTCGTCCTGATGCTCAAAAGACTGGCCAATGGACCTGGCCAAGAGCTATCCCATGACGTCAGAATCGTCCATAGTCCCTCGGTAGGGATGATGTCCATGGCGGTAGAAAACCTCGATCTCCTGACCACAGCCTCAATACCCCTTCCCGGACAAGTAACTGCTGTTGCGCCAACCACGGATGCAGCGTTCCAGCATCTTGGAACCCATCTAATCCCATCACAAAGCTTCCTCATGGATGTTCCGAACGAGCACATTGGGCAGGCAAATTATGGACAGGTATCGCAGTCTACTCTTCCACAGCCTGACACCATAGCGCCAGAACTTCTTCATCGCAGTTCTGGGACCCTTGAAAGTACGGGAGGGTCTATGAATATGGTCGACTTTGGCGGTGGTCTCTTCGACTTTTCCCTTGGCGGAGGGCCGAGCTAAGAAGAGCAAAATCACGCCGTGTATGGCTTCCCAGGACCATGCCGGCTGCCTATATTGACAAAGACACACAATGTGTCTCGAGGACCGGACGATATCCGGGCTGGCTGTTCGGATCTTCACTGGAGTCCTGCCCTCGGTCGTACGATTCGCCCTTGAACCGCCAGCCGGATTATTTCCACACATATGCTCCCCTTGCGTCACTGCAAGGTCACACTACGACGTCCGTGAGTCGGGTGCGTCTCGTCCGAAGGAGCCCCGCCCAGCCCTATCATCCCATTCGGCGGTTGACTTTTCTTTCGGCCACGCGCGTCCGTTCTTAGGTTCATACTCCTTCACAAGGTGAAGGTGCATAGAAAGCCAAAATAGATAGAATGTAGAGCCACGTCAGGAAGAAGGCTCCTTGTTTGCCTGGGCTGCCGAGTCATTGTTATTCCTTTTGGCTGAGACGTTCACCGCGGAGGCGGGGCGGAGGTCGTGAGTCGTCGGAAGGAGCAAGATGAAACGTGGTCGCGACACGCACATCCCTGGGGGGGGGGGCTTGGGAAGGTCAGATGGAATCGTCGTTGGCAGGTAAATTTTGTGTTTCGGCCCATGTTCTATAGATCTGGGAAGGGCTCGAGGGGAGATTCTGGATCTTGCGTTGGCTTTGGAGAAGCTTCTTTCGGTTTGATCTCTTTACAACACCGGCATGTGCCATTGCCGGCTTTTGGATACGACGACGGTTGCCTCAGCGCAGATGGATCCCCCAGCATGGTGTGCACTCGCCGAGTGTAACATCTCAGAAAGCGGCGCGAGCATGGTGTCAGGAGTACTTAATGCTTGTCATTTCATTCAACACGTCATGATATTCCTGTATAATTCTTTCACGGAATGCATTCGTGAGAAACAAGGAGGGTAGCACCCAAACCATCGGGGCCGGGCGTTGAGCACTGGCACATGCCAAACCATTAGGAAAGCGCGGGGCCAAATAAGATCCAAGCATCACACTAAGTTCGTCGGACAATGACGCGACGAAATGCACTCTCAGAAGTGAGCACGATCAGGATTGGTCTCGGCTGGTCGACGCGTGGACTTGTCTTGGGTCGCTGTGATGCCTGGGCACAGGGTATGAGACGAGGGCTCGGGACGAGCGTAGCGGCATCTCGCTCTAGATTGTGTTCACTCGCGATGCATCAGCCAGCGCCTGACAAGCAAAAATCAGACCTGTGCACGCCGCCATATTCTGCATTTAATCCAGTCTGGCGTCATCCCGAGCACAGAGGCGGTCAAGGTGGGCGTCCTTCTTGAAATCAATAAGAGCTGTTGGCACAAACCAAGGCTGATTTCCGTGGTGTCGAAAAATTACCTGGGGGTTGCTGATTGTTTCAAACGGCCATGGGCAAGTACATGGTGCAAGTAAACCTGCGGGGCCATGGCCATCGCTGGTTGGCGCTTGTCTGAGGTGTCGCAATAGATATCGTAGATCTCGCTTCAGGGGCGGTGGAGTGATCCGATCGTGACTGTCATCTTCCTCACGTTCAGCCTGGTTAGAGCGGACTGGTCAGCAGGCGTGAAAAGCGCTACAGGCGGTTGCTGACCCCATTTCGACAAGCAGTGTGGCGGCGGCCATCGATAGCCAAGCTGCCAGTCAGCAAGGGTCCCAAGACCCAATGGTTGCAGAGGCGCCCGGATTGACCAGGTTGGCCGTGGTCGAGGCGTCAGAAGAAAAGGGGTTCCTCAAGAATGCGGGGCGAGAGGCGTCCGTGTGTTCCTGGGTTTCTTTTCCTTTCCCGGCCGCTGCCTCCTTTGTGGCTCACTAGCAGAACTGGCACAAGAGAAAGAAAACGGCCTCCACCACCGGCGGGTCCATTCTAACATTGCGACCCTCGTAATGACTTCGAAAGCGACACAGGCGCGGACGTAGCCTCCGTTGGAGTGGACACAATTTCTCAGACTTCACAAGAGCTTTCCTTTGAGGTTGAACAAATAGACTCTGCTGGTCTGAACGGCCCGAACGAGCGGAACCCCCTTTTTCGTCAGACGTGAAGGAGCGCCCGTTTCGTAGGTCGATACAGGGTGATTGAAATTCGACTCCCGCTAGCTCGTGCAGCCAACGTGGGATGGCACTGACGATCATTCTACACGGCACAGACAGCCCCAAGCCAAACGCGGCCGCTGCAGATGCCGGATGAACCCAAAGACGGAGGAAAGTGCAGGAAAGAGGCCGTGATGGGCGAACAACAGGTCCGCTGTTCTTCGGCTGGGCGGTCACACCGCCTTGGGTTTCAGTGAGACGCTGTGTTGGAGGGTGGAATCAGGATGGTTGATTGGGCAGGTCGCAAAGAACTTGAGGGGTTGTTCGTGGTACCCCTCGCGATTCGGTCTTTTTTTCCACCACGTCGCTTCACAGCTCTGCCAACCTTCAAAGACGTCGAGCAAGAGTCCAAGACGTATTTGAGGTTTGACGGATTAGTGTCCAGAACTTCGATGCACCTACAAGAACGATGAGGGTAACGGCGTAACGCGCTATCGACGCCATCCAGTCACGAGATTGGGCGGAGGCTTCGAGCGAGGCGACGGCATCTCAGTAGTCTTGTGGTCATGATGAGATGATGGACGGATGTAGATCGCAAGAGATTATGGACAGTGCTTGAGAGGTTGGCACGAGGGGGGAGCCTGGGAAGTGCCGTTTGAGCTTTTCTTGATGGGGAAAGATGTGGCTGTCGGACCAGGGCCTCAACACGGAGCAGCAGTCGTGAATGGTCGCACCCCCTGGTCTTGGAATTTGATTAGGGGCTGGTTTCTCCCCTTCCTGTTGGGTCCTGTTCCTCGTGTGCTGGGGCTTAAGCATTGGCCTGGGGCCAGGGGCAGGTTTGGTGGCCTTTGTGTGTACATGTATGTCGTTCTGGTCCGGTTTTGGCCATGGGAGCACTACTCATTATCAGGAACAGGGGAGTAATACTTGGTAAAAAGTCTTGGGGGGGGGGGGGTAGTAACAGCGCAGAGGCCCTAGATGAGACCATTGAGAGTACGAGATAATGAAGGGGGAGAGGGGGGGGAGGGGGGGCTAAAATAAAATCTCCGGTAATGAGGACTTGATGAAGTGTGATGCAGGGATAGCGAAGCTTCGCGCACATAAGTGGACGAACCCGAATGATGATATTGATGATGGTGGAGGAGGAAGCAGACGCAGTTGATGCGAAAACTTGAGCATCCTCACCTTCCCGGTATCCAGTGGGTGGAGTTGGAGGAGGCAGGGAGCCTCTGGGTCGCGTGGCAATCACCACCCACCCACCCTTTTGCTCAGCAGCGACTTGAGCCCACACCTCACATGTTTGGTAGGCCGGCTGGTGCTTAACCCAAGCACCAAGAAGACGGGAAGGTCCTTCCTGCCCGTCATGGCACGGGCAGGGCGGGCGAAGGACCGCTGGCGCTGGCACTGGCACTGGCATCCTGACTTAGGCGCCCTGGCTGATGAACTAAGTCTTAGCGGCTGCCTCGACCGATGCTACCAATGGGCCACTCCCTGAGAGTGTTCTAGCTTGGTGGAGTTTCGACTGCCTTACAGCAGGCAGATGCCTCATGGTCAGGTATAGGTACCTCAAGTGCCTACCTTGGTCGCTACCACGAAGTGAAACTCATCATGTGCAACGCCCCGACAGATGCATTCCGGCCCCGTCACTTGTTTTTCTTGCCAGGTCAAGCCAGCGTAACCTCATCCGCTCGCCAGGATGCTTGAAGTTCGGTATGACCGAATGTCTCCAGGGTCCTCTGCGATGGCTTGCTATTGCTATTGATACAAATAGCATGGAATAAGGTTGATGTGAGGCGCGTCAAGTAAACACAAATCAAGTTGGGTGCCTCTGGTGGCCCTGACGCCAAGCCCCTTCTTAGGACAGGATGTAAAACAAATTTGGTGTCTTCCCTGTTAGCTGCATATTGCACGTTCCACTTCCCCGGTCAGCCCAGTGCCTCCTAGCCTGCACTGCAGCATCACTCAGGCTTGAACCCAAGTCGACAGCATAATACAGGACAAAAAAAAAAGAGTCCATCCAAGCTCTTCTTCTTTGACGGGTCCCCCATCTCTCCTCTCTTTCTTCTCACTCTCGCGGCATCCCTACCTCCTCATCTCGCTGCTTGCCGGTTTCCGGTTCGATCCACCAGCGTACCTTCCAACTGTCAGCTTACCCTTTCTCCTCCTCACACGCCCCCCCCCTCCAACGTCAGCCTGTACTCCAACGCCAAACCACCCAAATAAACATCACGAACTTCAGACGCCGGACCCGGGCCCCGACAACAAGCACAACAGTAGCACCAGCGCCTGGGCGTCTCAGAAGCGCAATCGCGACTGCATGAGCCGGCAGCCGACGTGGTGATACCTGCAACGCCAATCACGGTCACCCGGTCGTCTCGAAACCCTCGCTGAGTGCCCTGCATCCCCCCCCCCAAAGCCTCGGCCCCCCATTGCGGCGTGGGCTCTTCGCCGCCCCCCCGCCCCCCCTGGTCACAAATCCCATCCCATCTTTCTATTGCATTGGGAACCATGTCGCAGCATGCACTTCAGGGCGCCCATGGCTCGTCCTCCGTCACCTCCGCTTCTGAGCCCCCTCGTCAACACCGTCAACAATCGTCTTCTCCGACATCCTCCTCGTCGATGCTTGATGACAGCCCAACCACCGGCCGTGTCCTCAATACCCTCCCTGCCTCATCGACCACCAGTCTTCTCTCGTCACCGCCCACAAGGTACGCGATCTCTCTCCCTCACCTCCCTCTCCGCAAGGTCTCTCGGTCAGCCAAACGGCACCTCGTCTCGCGTTCTCATTTTCGCCTGCGAAACGACCTGATCAGCACTCCTCTCTGGCCTTCTCGCCTTGACCGTCTTCTCTTGCAACCCAAGAACGAAGCTCCTACCCCATATTTACCTTCCCTCGCCGTTCATGTCTGGCGTTCTGTCGTGCAACAATCCCACGACTGTAGCCTTGTGGTACCCAACTGACACGGCTCTCCGCGCCATAGATCTGCTCGAAGACCAATACCCAGCCCGCTCTCTTTGACGGCCGCCCTGTCCGCCGCGAGCCCGTCGCCAAGCCGGTCAAACTTCCCAGCGCCAGCGACGGCTCCCATCCTGAGGACCGCCATCCCCTACAGTCCAACGTCGCCCGTCGACGAGCCGCGCTCTCCGAGGGAAAAGCTGGACGACCTGCTGGCCACGGAGAGGACGTATTACCAGAGCGACTCCTCTGGAAAATCGACGCCCGATCCGACATTCTCATCGTTCGTCACGACTCAAGCTTTCCGGCGCCCAGCTGCCTTTCCCGTTTCGCTGACACAATCCCTGGACAGACCCAACGCACCCTCCCGCGCCACGAATGACAGTCGAAGTGTCTCCGACCCTGTTGCGCCCCGCAAGCCTGCTGTCATAGGCTTGCCGAGATCTCCGATGCCTCCCGGCATGGCTGCCGGTCCCTCGGCTGCTTCCCGGGCAGAGCCGACAAAGGGTGCCCCCCGAACCTCCTCCATGGACTCCGCCATATCCGCTGCGACCAAGACGAGCTCGCAAAAGGGATCGCGAGAGCTCGAGACCGATTCACAGGATATTGCCGGCCTCATCAAGACGGCCGGCAGCCCTGAAGCAGTGATCCAGTATCTGTTGAAGGAGAAGCAGTCCCAGGCGCAACAGAACGCGCAGCTATGGCGCCTCGTCGACAAGCAGCGCGCTATGATTCTTGGCCTCAACAAGGACCTGGAACGGTCACTGAAGGAAAAGGAGAAGTACCGTAAAAAGCTGAAGGAGGTCATGTCCGTTCCAGAAATCGCCAAATCCGCGGCCTTGAAGAAGTCTGGAAGCGTTGCCGATGTTCTGGGACGATCAGTCCCCAAGGTGGATGTCCATGGCCCGACCGACCAGCAGCCCGCGGCGCCCGACTCCCCTAGCCTCGACTCCGACAGCCAAAAGCATTCTCCCATCGATCTCGCCATGGCCCCGTACCCGATCACGCCCCCCGCCGACCAGCCACACAATGGCCCTCCATCGGCTGTGGGTGAGATGCTCGACCCCTCTCACACAATGCCCAAGCCTCAGGAGCATGCGTACGATCGGTACGACCATGAGGCGGAAGAGAAGGCAGAACAGGTCGCACGACAGCAAGATGACCAAAGACAGCTTCAAGAGCTGCCGCTCAACCTTGCTCTACCGCCATCTCGAAGTTTGCCAAGCAAACCGCCCAGGATGCCTCCTCCAAACCCCCCTGTGGGACCTCCTTCGCCTGTTGCCGCTTCACACGCCAGCCCTCAGACGGACGAGGGTCTCGCGAAATTCCCGGCACCCCCGCCCCGCAAAGCACCACCCGCGCCTCTACAACTTCACAAGGAACGAAGTGTGATTCTTGACGAGGACGAGACAGATTCCGATTTTGATGACATTCTTCAAGTGAACAGGGACATTGACCCCAAGCGCGGTCGACGGAGGACCAGAGAAGAGGACGATAGGATGCGAGAGATTCTTGCCCAACAGGAAGCAGAGAGGCGTAGCTTGTCGAAGAAGAGCAAGTCGCAGAGCCAGAAGAGCACGCCCACAGAGCCCGAGCACCCCGGACGCTCGGAGGCCATACCGCCAAGCCCAAGAGAGATCCCTCAGCAGCTTGCGCTGCAACAAAACGGCCCGGCATCCCTCGCAGGCGTTCTCTCTGGAGACCGCATTCAGACCACTGTAGTCACTGGCCCCTTGAGCCCCGGACTTCCTCAGTCTCCCCGCCCGTTCGGCGCTGCGCCGTCGGGAAACGTAAATTCGTTGACGACGCCTCGAACAGGATCTCACCTGCAATCCGCCCCCCTATCCCCGAGACCCCCGCGGCAGCCGATTCCTCTCCCGCCAGGCACACCACTGGCTTCGCCGCCGAACATGACGGGCGAGCCATTGTCCCTGAAGAGCCCCCAGCCACTGGTTATCATGAAATCTTCAGAGACGAACCGGCAGGCAAACTCAGACAAGCCACGCACAAGCCCCACGGAACGCAGTCGCGTCTTCAAAGGATTTGTCACAGACGAGTATCCCGACCTCCTCCTCCCTCCAAATGCACTGCCCTCGATCCAGATCAAGGTTGCCTCGTCACGTATGAAGCCTTCACGAGCCAGTGTATTATCCCTGACACAACTCGAAGAGGACCCCGTGTTCACTCTGGCTGTGTTCAGCCGCGCCAACGGTGCAGAACTCTGGCGCGTCGAGAAGGATCTTGCGTCTCTCGCTAAGCTCGACCAGAAGCTGAAGAATTGCTCGACCGTGACGATCAAGGCTCCTGATAGGGCACTGTTCAGCGGACACGCACCGGCGAAACTTGACGCTCGCCGCATTGCACTAGACTACTACCTCGAAGAAATCCTGGAGACGCAGCTTGACCAGACGGCCGCGACGGAATTGTGCAAATACCTCTCCACTCACACTCTGCCTCCGAACTCGGACGAAGCTTCGACCCCCGACATCATCGAGTCAGCCAACGCGAGAGCCGGCCCCGGTGGTCGACCTTTCCGCAGCGGCTATCTGACCAAGAGGGGAAAGAACTTTGGCGGCTGGAAGGCTCGCTTCTTCGTGCTGGATGGACCTCAGCTCAAGTACTTTGAGGCACCCGGCGGAGCTCACCTTGGCACCATCAAGCTGCCTCATGCTCAGATTGGCAAGCAGTCTCAGCACAACGAAAGCCAGTCGCCAGCTTCCGGCGCGAATGGCGATGACTTTGACAACCAGTACCGCCATGCGTTCCTCGTCCTGGAGCCGAAGAAGAAGGATTCGAGCAGCCACGTAAAGCACGTGCTCTGTGCGGAGAGTGACATGGAGAGGGATCAGTGGGTCGACGCCCTTCTCCGGTGGATTGACTACCGTGAGCCTGGCGAAGAAGATGGCCGGTCCGGGAAGGACCACACACACGACAGGCATGGCTCGGGCGGATCGGAGCGCAACATGGTGAAAAAGAAGAAGGGAAAGCCAGGGGTTTCCAACCACCAGCCCTCCGACTCGGACAGCCTCATTGGGGTCAGATATGATTCGACATCCCAAGGTAACTTGCCGCACTCGGCGCCGGGACGACCCAAAACATCCGGAGGCCTGCCGGAGCACCCAGGCCATAACGAGGCCGCGCAGGCGCCCATGGTCATCTCTGGCCCCAAGGACATGCACGTCATCTCCGACTCGTCCTCGTGGGGAAACAAGCCGCAGGCGCTTTCCGTTCCCAGCTACGAGGAGAAGAAGCAGCGGAAGAGGAGCTTTTTCGGTTTCGGACCGAAGACGACGAGGTCGTCTGGTGATGGTGGTTCGGATGGGCTCTTTGACGGCAGCTCCGCGTCAACGCCACCACAGGGCGCAGGGTACCAAGGACCGGTCCGCCAGGTGTTCGGAGCGAACCTGGCCGAGGCTGTGCGATACAACTCGCCTGTCGATGTCGACGTTCCCCTGCCGGCCGTTGTGTACAGATGTATCCAGTACCTGGACGCCAAGAATGCCATTCTCGAGGAGGGTATCTTCCGGCTCAGCGGCTCCAACGTGGTCATCAAGCAGATTCGGGAGCGTTTCAACATTGAAGGCGACATCAACCTCATCACGGACGAGGCGTTCTACGACATCCACGCCATCGCGTCGCTCCTGAAGCTGTACCTGCGCGAGCTGCCTACCACGATACTGACGAGGGACCTGCACAACGAATTCTTGTCCGTCACGGAGATGGCGAGCCCCAAGGACAAGGTCGCGGCGCTGAACGCACTGGTTCAGCGTCTGCCGCTGGCCAACGCGACGCTTCTCAAGTACCTGCTCGCGTTCCTCATCCGGATCATCAACAACGCCGACATCAACAAGATGACGGTGCGCAATGTCGGCATTGTCTTTTCGCCGACGCTCAACATCCCGGCCCCCGTGTTTGCGATGTTTCTGCAGAACTACGAGCCCATCTTTGGCGTCGACGCCGAGGAGTATGAGCTCCCGTCACCGAGCAGCGCCAGCGAGTCGTCCCGCGACGCGCCGCCGCCGCCGCCGTCGGCTGGCCTGCCCCGGAGGCCGAGCGACGGCCAGAGCGCGCGGCCGGGCACCACGGACCACAGCCCGTCTCCTCACCGGCAGCGCTTGATGGAGGCCGTCACGGGACAGGCGCAGCCTCGACAGGGAAGCACGCCGCCGCCTCTTCTACAAGACCTCAACGCCGCTCGAGGGGGCACGAACTCGCCGCAGAACTTCTCGGGCCATCGCGGGATGACGTATGAGCCCCAGTATGCCCAA